>NW_027206088.1:600000-774939 GCF_024711535.1 Dipodomys merriami | reverse complement strand
AAAGCTCACCCTAACCGTAACCCTACCCATAAAACTCACCCTAACCCTAACCCTCACCCTCACCCTCAGACTAACTCTAATACTAAACCTAACCCTCACCCTCACCCTAACTCTAACCGTAAACCTAATCCTAACCCTCACCCTCACCCTCACCTTAACCCTAAACCAATCCCTAACCCTCACCCTAATCCAAACCCAAACTCTATACCTCACCCTCACCCTCACCCTAACCCTAACCCTAACCCTCACACTAAACCTCACCCTAATCCTTACCCTCACCATAAACCTAACACTAACCCTAATCCTAACCATAAACCTAACCCTCATCCACACCCTAACACTCAACCTAATCCTAACCCTAACACTATTCCTAAACCTAAGCCTCACACTTAAACTCACCCTAACCCTACACCTAACCCTAACCCTCACACACACCCTCACCCTAACCATCACCCTCACCCTAACCCTCACCCTAACCCTAACCCTACCCTTCACTCTACACCTCACACTAACCCTAACCCTAATCCAAACCCTCAACCTAACCCTAACGCTACCCCTAACCCTCACCCTCACACTAACCCTAAACCTAACACTAACATTCAACCTAAACCTAATCCTCACCCACACCCTAACCCTCACCATCACCTTAACCCTCACCCTCACGCTCAAAATGACCCAAAACCTAACCCTCACCCTAACCCTGGCCCTAACACTCACCCTAAACCTAACCCAAAACCCAACCCTCAACCTCACCCTATTCCTCACCATAATAAGCCTAACCCTTGGCTAAAAGAAACCCTCAACCTTAAACTCACACTAACCCTCACCTGCACCCTCACCCTCACCCTCACCGAACACAAACCCTTACCCTAACCCTAACCTCAGCTTAACCCTCACCCTCAACCTAATCCTCACCCTAACCCTAAACTTCACCCTCACCCTAAACTTCACTCTAACTCTTACCCTCACCCTAACCCTAACCCTAACCATAACTATAACTCTCACAATAACCATAACCCTCAGCCTAACCCTAACCCTAACACTAACCTTAAACCTAACCCTCAGCCTCACCCTCACCCTCACCCTCACCTTCAGCCTAACCCTAACACTAACCCTATTCCCAATCCTAACCCTCACCCTCACCCTTACACTACCCCTCACCCTCACCCTAACCTTCACCCTCACCCTAAAGATCACCCTAACCATAAACCTCACCCTAATCGTAACCCTAACCCTTACCCTAATCCTAACCTCATCTTAACCCTAACCCTGACATAAACGATACCCTCACCCTCAACCTCACACTAACCCTCACCCTCAACCTAGTCCTTACCCTCATCCTAACCGTAACTCTAACTCTCAATCTCACCCTCACCCACACCCTCAACCTCAGCCTAAACCTAACCCTAACACTAACCCTAACCCTAACCCTCACCCTGACCCTCACCCTCACACCAACCCTAACTCTAAACCTAACCCTCACCCCAACCCTAACCCTCACCCTAACAATAAACCTCACCCTAAACCTAATCCTAACCCTCACGCTAATCCTAACCCTCACCCTCACCATAAACCTCACCCTAACCCTTAGCCTCACCCTCATACTAAGCCTAACCCTAATCCTAACCGTCAACCTAACCCTAACCCTAGCCACAACCCTCACCCACACACTAACCCTAAACCTAAAGCTAACACTCAACCTAACATTAATCCTCACCCACACCCTAACTCTCACACTCACTCGAACCCTTACTCTCACCCGAACCCTCATCCTCACCCTAACCCTCACCCTAACAGTAAACTTCAACCAAACCCTAACCCTCACCCTAACACTTGCCCTAACTCCTACCCTAACCCTAACCCTCAACCTAACCCTCACCCTCACCATAATCCTCATCATAACACGAAAACGTGGCTAAGAGAAACTCTCAACCTAAACCTCACACTAACCCTCACCCTCACCCTAGCCTTCACCCTAATCCTAACCCTAACCCTAAACCTCACCCTCACCCTAATCCTCACCCTAGCCTAACCTTAACCCTTACCTAAACTTAACCCTCACCCTCACCCTCTCCCTAACCCTCACTGTCACCCTACCCAAACCCTAACCCTAAGCCTAATCCTAACCCTCACATTAACCCTAACCCTAAACCTCAGCCTAAAACTTATCCTAACCCTAAACCTAAAAGTAACCTTCACCCTAACCAAACCCTAACCCTAACCCTAAACCTAACCCTAACTCTCACACTAACCATAACCCTAACCCTCAGCCTAATGCTCATCCTAACCCTAACCCTAAACCTAACCCTCACCCTAAATCTAACCCTAACCCTAACCCTCACACTAACCCTAAACCTCACCCTCAACCTCACCCTCACCCTCAGCCTAAACTTAGTGCTAACCCTAATCCTAACCCTCACCCTTAACCTAACTCTAACCCTAAAACAAATTCTCCCCCTCACCCTCACCCTCACTCTAACCCGCACTCTAACCCTAACGCTCACACTCAACCTCCCGCTCCCCGTCAGCCTAACCCTAGTCCTAACCCTAATCCTACCCCTCAACCTACCCTGACCCTAACCCTAAACCTAACGCTAACCTTCACCCTACCCCTCACCCATATCATAGTCCACACCCTAACTCTAACCCTAAACCTAACCCTCACACTAACCCTAACTCTAACCCTCAGCCTAAAGTTCATCCTAACCCTAACCCTAACCCTAACTCTAAAACTCAACCTAATCCTCATCCTAACCCTAACCCTAAACCTGACCCTCAATTTAACCCTCCACATAACACAAACTCTAACCCTAAACCTCACCCTCACCCTAACCCTAATCCTAAATCTAACCCTAAACCTCACCCTGTCACCCTAACCCTCACCCTCACCCTAAACATCACCCTAAACTTAATCCACACCCTAACCCTAACCCTAACCTCAGCTTATTCCTAACCCTGATGTAAAGGACACTCACCGTCAACCTCACCTTAATCCTCACCCTAACCCTAACCATGACATAAACGAAACCCTCACCCTCACGCTCACACTAACCCTCACCGTCACCCTAGCCCTCACACTCAGCCTAACCCTAACACTAACCATCAAACTCACCCTCACCCTCACCCTCAGCCTAAACCTAACCCTAACCTAACCCTAACCCTCACACTAACACTAAACCTCACCCTCAGCCTAACCCTCACCCTTACCATTACCCTCAACTTCACCTTACCCTAACCCTAACCTTCACATTAACCCGAACCCTCACTCTAAAACTAACCCTAACCCTCACCCTAAAACTCACGATTACCCTAACTCTAACCCTAACCCAACGCTAACCCTAACCCTCACGCTAAGCCTAACCCTAAACCTCCCCCTCACCCGAACCTTCACCCTCACCCTCACCTTAAACATCACTAACCCTCACCCTAATAATAACCCTAACGGTCACCCTAACCCTAGCCTTCACCTTAACCCTCAACCTGACCCTAATCCTCACCCTAACCTAACGTTAACCCTTACCTAAACTAAACCCTCAAACTAAACCTCACCCTCACATTAGCCCACACCCTAACCCTAACACTCAACATAACCCTCACACTAACCCTAACCCTAACCCTCAGCCTAAAACTTATCCTAACCCTAAACCTAAAACTAACCTTCACACTAACCAAACACTAACTCTAAACCTAAACTTATCCCTAACCCTCACACTAACCCTAAACCTAACCCTCAGCCTAACGCTCATACTAACCCTAACCCAAACACTAACACTAAGCCTCACCCTAAACCTAACCCTCACCCTAAACCTAGCCCTAACCCTAACCCTCAACCTCAACCTCACCCTCACCCTCAGCCTAACCCTAGTCCTAACCCTAATCCTAACACTCACCCTCACCCTTACTCTAACCCTAACCCTAACCCTCACCCTAAACCTAACCCTCACCTTAACCCTCACCCTAACCCTAAATCTCACCCTCAACCTCACCCTAACCCTAGTCCTAACCCTCACCCTATACCTCACCTTCAACCTAAACCTACCCCTAACCCTAACCCTCAACCTCACCCTCACCCTCACCTCACCATAACCCTATCCCTTACCCTCAACCTAAAGCTAATCCTAACACTTGCCCTCACCCTAACCCTCACACTAACCTTAACCCTAAACCTAACCCTCACCCACATGCTCACCCTTACCCTAACAATAAACCTATACCTCACCCTCAGTCTAACACTCATCCTAATGCTTAGCCTCACCCTAAAACTAATCCTCACATTAACCCTAAACCTAACCCTAACCCTAACCCTCAACTTAACCCTCACCTAAATCCTAACCCTGACCATAACCCTCACACTAACTCTAACACTAAACCTAAACCTCACCCTCACCTAACCCTCACTGTCACCCTAAACCTCACTCTAAACCTAACCCTCACCAACACCCTAAACCTCACCCTCACCCTCACCCTAAGCCTAACCCTAACCCTAACCTTAATCCTAAACCTAAACCTCACCCTCACCAGAAACCTAGCACTAACCATAAATCTCACCCTCACCATCAAACTAACAATAATCCTAAACCTAACCCTCACACTCACCCTAAACCTAACCGTAACCCTCACACTCGCCCTCACCCTTACCCTAACCCCAAACCTAAACCTCAGCCTAACCCTAACTCTCACTCTAAACCTCACCCTAAATCACACCCTAACCCTAAGGTTAACCCTAACCCTCACCCTAAGCCTCACCCTAAACCTAACCCTAACCCTAACCCACACCCTAAACCTAACCCTAACCCTAAACCTCACCCTCACCCAAACCATCATCCTAACATGAAAAATGACCCTCACCCTAACCCTCACCCTCAACCTAAACATCACCCTAACCCTAACCCTCACCCTAAACATAAACATAACCCTCACCTTCACCCTAACCCAAACCCTAACCCTAACCATCACCCTCAAACTCACGCTAAACCTAAACCTCAAACTTACCCTAAACCTCACCCTAACCCTTAGCCTTACCCTAACCCTAACACTAACCTTAACCCTCACATTAAACCTACCCTCACCCTCACCCTAACCCTAACCCTACCACGCACCCTAACCCTCACCCTAATGCTAACCCTCACCCTAACCCTAACCCTAACCCTCACCCTCACCCTAGCCCTCACCCTTAACCTAATTTTAACCCTTACCCTAAGCCTAATCATAAACCTAACCCTCACCCTCACCATCATCCTCACCCTAAACCTAACCCTAACCCTACCCCTCACCCTCACACTAACCCTAACCCTAACCCTCACCTTAACCCTCACCCTAATGATAACCCTGATCCTAAACCTCACCCTAAAGCTAACACTAAACCTAAACCTCACCCTCACCCTAAACCTCAACGTCACCCTAACCCTCACACAAACGTGAACCCTCACCTCAACCTAACCCTCTCTCTCACCCTCACCCTAAACCTAACCCTAACACTAATCCTAAACTGAACACTCACCTTCACCCTAAACCCAACCCTAACCATCACCCTCACACTCACCCTGACCCTAACCCCAACCCTAACCCTTACACTAACCCTAACCCTCACCCTAACTCTAACCACAACCCTCACCCTCACCCTCACCCTAACCCTAACAATAACCCTATGCCTCACCCTAACCCTTATCCTCACACTCTAAACATCACATTACCCTAAACCTCACCCTAACCCTGGCCCTACCCCTCACCCTAAATCTCACCCTTATCCTAACCTTAACACTAACCCATACCCTAAACCTAACCCTCACCCTAAACCTCACCCTAACCCTTACCCTCACCCTCTCCCTCACCCTTACCATAAACCTACCCATCAGCCTAACCCTCACATTAATCGTTACCCTCACTATAATCCTAACACTAACCCTAATCCTCACACTAAACTTAAATCTAACCCTAACCCTAACCCTCACTTTAATCCTTACCATAATCCTAACCCTGACACTAACCCTCACCCTAAAGCGAACGCTAAACCTAAACCTCACCCTCACCCTAACCCTCACTGTCACGCTAACCCTCAACGTCACCCTAACTCTCACCCTAACCCTAACCCTCACCCTAATCCTCACCCTAACACTTACCCTCACCATAACCTTTACCCTAACCCAAACCCTAACCCTCACCCGAACCTGAACCCTCACCCTCAACTTAACCCTCATTCTAATGCTCACCCTAAACCTAACCCTAAACCTTTCCTAAACAAAAACATCACCCTCACACTAACCCTCACCCTAAACCTAACCCTAAACTTAAACCTCACCCTCACCCTCACCCTCACCCTCAGACTCACCCTAACCCTAAACCTAATCCTAACCCTAACCGTGATCCTCAACCTCACTCTAACCCTAACCCTGACCTGCACCCTAACCCTAACCCAAACCCTAACCCTAACACTCAACCTAACCCTAACCCTAACCCTAATGCTAACCTTAACCCTCACCATAACCCTGACCCCAAACGTTACCCTTACACTCACCCTCACTCTCACCCTAACCCTAACCCTTACACTCACCATAGCCCTATCACTTACCCTTAACCTAACCCTCACCCTAAACCTTAAGCTCACCCTAACCCTCACCCAACACTAACCCGAACCCTAACCCTCACCCTAAGCCCCACCCTAAACTTCACCCTAACCCTAACGCTAACCCTAACCCTCAGTCTCAACCTAAACCTCAGCCTAATCCTTACCCTCACACTAACCCTAATCCTAACCGTAAACCTCACAATAAACCTAACCCTCAACCTAACCTTAACACTCATCCTCTCCCTAATCCTCACCCTAAATCTAATCCTAACCCTTACCGAACTGAAACCCTAACCCTCACCCTAAACCTAAACCTAACCCTCACCGTAACACTAACCCTTACCCTAAACCTAACCCTAATCCTAAACCTAACCCTAACCCTATCCCTCACCCTCAACCTCACACTTACCCTAACCATAAACCTCACCCTAACACTAACTGTCACCCACACCATAACTCTTACCCTAACATTAACCGTCACCAACACCCTAACCATCACCCTCACCCTCACCCTCACCCTAACCGTAACCCTAACACTCACCCCAAACCTAATCCTCACCCTAACCTTAACTCTAACCCTCACCCTCAACCTAACCCTAACCCGAACCCTAACCATAAACCTCACCTTAACCCTAACGCTAAACCTAACCCTCACCTATACCATAAACCTCACCCTCACCCTCACCCTTTCCCTAAACATCACCCTAACCCTATCCCTCAGCCTAACCCTAACCCTCACCTTAACCCTAATCCTCACCTTCAACTTCACCCTAAGCCTAATCCTATACCTAAACCTAACCCTAACCCTTTCCTAACCGAAAACCTCACCCTCACCCTAACCCTCACCCTAAATCTAACCCCAACCCTAAACATCACCCTCAACCTCATCCTCAACCTCAGCCTCACCCTAACCCTAAATCTAATCCTAACCCTAACCCTCACCCTCACCCTCACTCTAACGCTAACCCTAAACCTAATGCTATACTAACCCTAACAATCACCCTAATACTAATTCTAAGCCTAATACTCAATCTCACCCTAAACCTCACCATAACACTTACCCTCAGCCTAACCCTCACCCTAACCCTAAACCTAAACCTAACACTCACCCATTCACATTAACCCTTACACTAACCCTATGCCTAACCCTCACCTAACCCTCATCCTCACACTAAACCTAACCCTAACCCTAAACTTCACATTAACCCTAACCCTCACCCTAAACCGATCCCTACACCTCACCCAACCCTAACCCTGAACTCAACCCTAACCTTAACCCTCACCCTAACCCTAAATCTAAGCCTCAGCCAAACGTTCATCCTAACCCTAACACTAAGCCTATCCCTCACCCTCACCATAACCTTCACCCTAAAGTTTACCCTCACACTAACCTTAACCGTCACACTAAACCTAACCCTCACCACAACCCTAACCATAATCCTCACCCTAACCCTTATCCTAACCCTAACTCTAAACCTAAACATTACCCTAACCCTAACCCTCACCCTCAACCTCACCCTCACCCTCAGCCTAACACTAAACCTAACCCTAATCCTAACCCTAACGCTCACCCTTACACTCACCCTAACTCGAACCCTAACCGTAAACCTAACCCTCACACTAACCATAAACATATCCCTAACCCACACCCTCACCCTAAACATCAACATAACCCTAACCCTAACCCTCACCCTCACCCTAACGCTAAAACTCACTCTAACTCTCACCTTAACCCTAACGCTAACCCTAACCCTCACCATCACCTTAACCCTCACCCTAACCCTAACAGTCACCCACAACCTAACACTCACACTCACACGAACCCGAACCCTCACCCTAACACTAACCCTAACCCTCACCCCAACCCTAACCCTCACCCTAACCCTAACTTTAACCCTCACACTCACCCTAACCCTAAACCTAAACCTAACCCTCGCCGTAACCCTCCCACTCACCCTCACCCTAACCCTCACGCTAAACCTCACCCTCACCCTAACCCTCAACTTCACACTAAACATCACCCTAACCCTAACCCTCACGCTAACACTAACCCTTACCCTAACCCTAAACTTAACCCTAACCCTCACCCTAACTCTAACCCTAAGCCTAAACGTCACCCTAACACTAAGCCGAACCCTAACCCTTACCCTCACCCTAAACCTTACCCTAACACTAACCCTAACCCTAACCATCACCCTAACCCTTAATCTAACCCAAACCCTCACTCTCACCCTAATCCTCAACCTAACCTTTATCCTTACAGTAAACGTAACCCTAAACCTCACACTACACCTAACCCTCACCCTAATCGTAATGATAGCCCTCACTCTAACCCTCACTCTAACCCTAACCCTAACCCTCAACCTAATCCTAACCCTAAGCCTAACCCTCACCCTCAAGCTAACCTCACCCTAACCCTAAACCTCACCCTAATCCGAAACCTGACCAACACCCTAACCCTCACCCTCACCTGAACCCTCAGTTTCACCCTAACCCTCACCAACACCCTAACCCACACCCTCACCCGAACCCTCACTCTGCCACTCACCCTCACCCTAAACATCAGCATAACCCTAACCCTCAACCTAACCCTATCCCTAACCCTCACCCTAACCCTAACCTTCACCTTAAACCTCACCCTCACCGTAATCCTCAACCTAAACCTAATCCTAACCCTTTCCTAACCAAAAACCTGACCTTCATCCTAAGCCTCACGCTAGCCCTCACCCTCACCCTAGACCTCACCCTAAGCCTAACGTTAAACTTAACCCTAACCTTCACAATCACCCTCACCCTCACCCTCACCCTCACTCTCACCATAACCCTAAACCTAATCCTAAACCTAACCCTGACGCTCACCCTCACTCTAAACATAACCCTAACCTGCACCCTAAGCCTAACCCTGACCCAAACCCTTACCCTAAACCTTACCGTCACCCTAACACTAACTCTAACCCTCACCCTCACCCTAACCCTAACATTAACCCTCAGCCTACCCCTCACCCTCACTCTAACCCTCACCCTCACCCTAACAACTAGTGCTAACCCTAACCCTCAACCTCACCCTAACCTTCAACCTAACCTTTACCCTCAACATAACCCTATCCCTCAACCTCAACTTAACCCTCACCCTAACACTTACGCTCATCCTAACACTCACCCAAACCTAACCCTAACCCTAACCCTCACCTTAACCCCCACCCTAAGCTTCACCCTAACCCTAAGGCTAACTCTAACCCTTAGTATCACCCAAACCCTCACCCTAACACTTAACCTCACACTAACCCTAACCCTAAACCTAATCGTAACCCTCACCCTAAGCCTAACCCTCATCCTAAACCCAACCCTGCCTCTCACCGTAACACTCACCCTAATCCAAACCCTAATCCGAACCAGAACCCTCACCCTAACCCTAAGCCTTCCCTGAACCCTAACCCTCAAAGTCACCCTAAGCCTCACCCTTACCCTAACCCTCACCTACACCCTAATAATTCCCCTTCCCTGAACCCTAACTCCTACCCTAAACCTCACCCTCACCCTAAACTTCACCCTAACCCTTACCCTCACCCTAAAACTCACCCTCACCCACACCCTAACCCTCAACTTCACCCAAAACCTCTCACTCTCCCTAACTTTCACCTTCACCTTAAACATCACCCTAACCCTCACTCTCACCCTAACACTCACTCTAACACTTACCATTACCCAAACCCTAACCCTAAACCTCACACTAAACCTAACCCTAACACTAACTATAACCCTAAATATACCCCTCACCCTAACCCTCACCCTAACCCTACCGTGAGGGCTAGGTTGAGCCTCACTCATACCCTCAACCTCAGACTAACCCTAACCCTAACCCTAATCCTAAAACTAACCCTCACACTCACACTCACACTTACACTAACCCT
This sequence comes from Dipodomys merriami, assembly GCF_024711535.1. NCBI lineage: Eukaryota > Metazoa > Chordata > Mammalia > Rodentia > Heteromyidae > Dipodomys > Dipodomys merriami. Next base: position 764,463 of record NW_027206088.1, on the reverse strand, counting down.
AACCCTAACCCTCACTCTCACCCTCACCCACACCCAAACCCTTAACCTCACCCTAACCCTAACCCTAACCCTCACCCTAACCCTAAAACTACCCATCAGCCTAAACCTAACCCTCACCCTCAAGCCAATGCTGATGCTAACACAAATGCTCACTCTCAACCTAACGCTCAGCCTATCCCTTACCCTCACCATAACCCTATCCCTCACCGTCTCCCTAACCCTCACACTACAACTTCCACTCACACTAACCATCAACCTAACCCAAACCCTAACCCTAACCCTAAACTTCTCCCTAACCCTAACCCTAACCCTCACCCTAACCCTCACCATAACCCTAAACCTAACCGTAACCCTCACCCTCACCCTAACTGTCATACTAACCCTTAGCCTCACCCTCACTGTAACCCTAACCCTAACCCTAACCCTCACCCTAACCCTTACCCTCACCCGAACCCTCACTCTCACTTTCAACCTCACCCTAAACATCACCATAACCCTAACCTTCACCGTAACCCTAACGCTAACCCTCACCATAACTGTAACCCTCACCTTAAAACTCACCCTCACCCTCATCCTCACCCTAAACCTAACCCTAAACCTTTCCTAACCAAAAATATCACCCTCACCCTAGCCCTCACCCTAACCCTAAACCTAAACCTAACCTTCACCCTAACCCTCACGCTAACACTAACAATTACCCTAACCCTAACCCTCACCTGAAACCTCACCATAACCCTAAAACTCACCCTCGCCTTAACCCTCACCCTAACCTTTACCCCCAACCTAAACCGAACCCTAACCCTAAACCTAACACTCACACTAACCCTAAACCTTACCCTCAGCCTAACTCTTATACTAACCCTAAACCTAAAAATAACGCTCACCATAACCCTAACTCTAACCCTCAACCTCCCCTTCCACCTCAGCCTTACCCTAACCCTAACCATAATGCTAAACCTAACCCTCAACCCCACCCTCACACTAACCCTAACCCTAACCCTAACACTAACCCTCACATTCAACCTCACCTAACCCTAACCCTAAACATAACAATAACCCTAAACCTAACCCTAACCCTTAAACTCACCCTACCCTAATCTTAACACTGACCCTCACCCTCACCCTCATTCTAACACTCAACCTCACCCTCACCCTAACCCTCACCCTCACCCTCACCCTCAAACTAACCCTCAACCTCAACCTAAACATTACCCTAACCCTAACCCTCACACTAACACTAATCCTAACCCTCACCTAAACCTAAACCTCATCCTCACCCTCACCATAACCCTAATGCTAAACCTAACACTCACCCTCACACTAACACACACCCTAACTCTTATCCTCACACTAACCCTAACCCTAACTCTAACCCTAACCTTCACACTAACCCTAACCATCACCCTAACACTATCCCTACACCTCACCCTGAGTCTCATCCTAACTCTAATCCTCAAACACACCCTAATCCTCACCCTCACCTGAACCATCACCCTCACCCAAACACTCACCCTCACCCTAACACTCACACTCACAATAAACATCACCGTAACCCTAACTCTCACCCTAACCCTAACCAAAAACCTCACCGTAACGCTAACCCTCAAACTAACCCTATCCCTCATCCTGACCCTCAATCTAACCCTAAACCTAACCCTCACAATAACCCTTACAATAACCCTAACCCTCACCCTAAACCAAACGCTCACCCTCACACTAAACCTAACCCTCATCCTAAACCTAACCCTCACCCTCACCCTCTCCCTAACCCTAACCCTCAGCCTAACCCTAAACTTAAACCTAATGCTAACCCTAAACCTCACCCTCACCCTAAACATCACCCTAACCCTTACCCTTACCCTAACCCTAACCCTAACCAACACACTAAACCTAAACCTCACCCTAACCCTAAACCTCACACTAAACCTAACCCTCAACCTAAACCTAACCCTACCACTCAGCCTAACCCTCACCCTCAACCTTCCCTTCCCCCTCAGACTTACCCTAACCATAAGCCTAATCCCAACCCTCAACCTAACCCTCACCCAAACACTAACCTTCAGCCTCACCCTATCCCTCACCCTAACCTTTACCCTCAACCTAACCCAAACCCTAACCCCACACCTAACCATAATCCTCACCCTAACCCTAATCCTAACCCTAAATCTAATCCTCAGATTAACACTAATCCTAACCCTAATCCTAATCCTAACACTCACCCTCACACTCTCCCTAACTCGAACCCTAAATGTAAACCTAACCCTCACATTAACCACAAACCTATCCCTAACCCACACCCTAACCCTAAACATCACCCTAACCCTAACCTTCACCCTCACCCTAACCCTAACCCTCACCCTAACCCTCACCTTGAACCTAACGCTAACCCTAACCCTAACCCTCACACTAAACCTCACCCTAAACCATTCCCTCACCATAAACCTATCCCTAAACCTAACCCTCACCCACACCCTAACCCTGACCCTCACCGGAACCCTCACTCACACCCTAACACTCACCCTAAACCTAACCCTAACCCTATTGGTAAACCAAAGCATCACCCTTAAACTCACCCTAACCCTACACCAAACCCTAACACTCACACACACCCTTACCCTAACACTAACCGTACCCTTCACTCTAACCCTCACACTATCCCTAACCCTAATCCTAACAGTCAACGTAACCATAACCCTAGCCCTAAGCCGAACCCTCACACTAACCCTAAACCTAAGGCGAACACTCAACCTAACACTAATCCTCACCCACACCCTAACTCTCACACTCACTGCAACCCTTACCCTTGCCCAAACCCTAAAGATCATCCAAACCCTAAACCTCACCCTATCCCTTGCCCTAACCCTCATCCTAACCCTAAGCCTCAACCGAACCCTCACTCTCACCCTAATCCTAAACATAACACTAAACCTTGGCTAAAGGAAACCCTCACCCTAACGCTCACACTAGCCCTCACCCTCACCCTAGCCCTCACCGTAATCCTAACCGTAACCCTAATCCTCACCCTCATTCGAAACCTCATTCTAACACGGCTTCTCACCCTAACCCTAACCATAACCATAACCATAGCCCACGCAGTAACCGTAACCCTCACCCTAACCCTAACCCAAACCCTCAACGTCACCCTCACCCTCACCTTCAGCGTAACCCTAACACTAACCCTATTCCCATTCCTAACTCTCACCCTCACCCTTACCCTAATGCTCACCCTCACCCTAAAACTCACCCTCAACCTAAACATCACCCTAACCCTAAACCTCACCCTAACCCTAACCCTGACCCTCACCCTAACCCTCATTTCAGATTAACCCTAACTGTGACGTAAATGAAACACTCACCCTCACCCTCACACTAACCCTACCCTCACCCTAACCCTCACCATCACCCTTAACATAACCCTAACACTCAACGTCACCCTCACACTCACCCTCAGCATAAACCTAACCCTAACCCTAAACCTCACCCTCACCCTCACCCTCACCCTAACCCTAACCCTAACTCTGATCCTAACCCTCAGCCGAATTCTAACCATCACCCTAACACTAACCCTCATCCTCACCCTCACCCTCATCCTAACCCTAACTCTAATCCTAACCCTCACCCTCACCCTTACCCTCACCCTAACCCTTACCCTCACCATCACCCTAATCCTAACCCTAAACTTCACCTTAACCCTCAACCTCACCCTAATCCTCACGCTAACCTAACATTAACCCTTACATAAACTAAACCCTCACCCTCACCCTCAACCTAACCATAACCCTCACCATAGCACACACTCTAACCCTAACCCTAAAGCCAACCCTCACACTAACCCTAACCCTAAACCTAAGCCTAAACCTTATCCTAACCCTAAACCTAAAACTAACCTTCAACCTAACCAAACCCTAACCCTAACCCTAATCCTCACAGTAACCCTAACCCTAACCCTCAGCCTAACGCTCATCCTACATCTTATTCTAACCCTAAGACTCACTCTAAACCTAACCCTAACCCTAAACCTCACCCTAACCCTAAACCTCACACTCAACCTCACCCTCACATTCAGCCTAAACCTACTGCTAAACCTAATCCTAACCCTCACCCTCAACCTAACTCTAACCCTAAACCAAACTCTCCCCTTCCCCCTCACCCTCACACTTACCCTCATTCTAACCCTAACCTCACCATCAACCTCACCCTCACCCTCAGCCTAACCCTAGTCCTTACCCTAATCCTAACCCTCAACCTACCCCTGACCCTAACCCTAACCCTACCCTAACCCACACCCTAAATCTCTCCCTCCCCATAGTCCACACCCCAACCCTAACCCTAAACCTAACCCTCACACTAACCCTAACCCTAACCCTCTGCCTAAACCTTATCCTAACCCAAAACCTAAAACTAACCTTCACCCTAACCAAACCCTAACCCTAACCCTAACCTAACCCTAACCCTCACACTAACCCTAACCCTAACCCTCAGCCTAAAGCTCATCCTAACCCTAACCCTAACCCTAACCCTAAAACTCAACCTAACCCTCATCCTAACCCTAACCCTAACACTAACCCTAACACTGACCCTCAATTTAACCCTCCCCATAACCCTAACTCTAACCCTAAACCTCACCCTAACTCTCACACTAACCCTCACCCTCACCCTAAACATCACCCTAACCTTAACCCACAGCCTAACCCTAACCATAACCCTCACCCGAACCCTAACCTCAGCTTAACCCTAACCCTGATGTAAACGAAACCCACACCCTCACCCTCACCCTAATCCTCACCCTAACCCAGACTTAAACGAAACCCTCACCCTCACCCTCACACTAACCATCACCCTCACCCTAGCCCTCACCCTCACCCTAACACTAACCATCAACCTCAACCTAACCCTCAAACTCAGACTAAACCTAACACTACCCTAACCCTAACCCTCACCCTCAACCTCACCCTCACCCGCAACCTGAACCTAACAATAATCCGAACCCTCACCCTACCCTGACCCGAAACCTAACCCTCACCCTAACCCCCACCACAACCTTCCCCCTAACACTTACGCTAACCCAAACCCTCAGTCTCAACCTAAACCTCTCTCTAACCCTTATCCTCACACTAACCTTAACCGTAACTGTAACCCTCACACTAAGCCAAACCCTCATCCTAAACCTAAACAACCTCTCACCTTAATCCTCACACTAAACCTAAGCCTAAACTTACCTAACAGAAACCCTCACCCTCAACCTCACACTCACCATCAGCCTGAGCCTAACCCTTACACTAACCCTAATCCTAACCCTAACTCTTACCCTCACCCTAAACCTAACTCTAGCCCTAACCCTCACTGTCAAGCTCCCACTCACCCTCACCATCACCCTAACCCTCACGCTCACCCTCACCCTCACCCTAACCATCACTGTCACCCTAAACATCACCCTAAACCTAAGCCTCACCCTAACCCTAACCCTAAGCCTAACCCTCACCCTAACCCTAACACTAACCCTAACAGTAAGCCTAACCCTAACCGTTACCCTAACCCTAATCCTTACCCTAACCTTAACCCTAACCCTATCCTTCACCCTAAACTTTATGCTAACCCTAACCCTCACCTTCAACCTAATCCTCACACTAACCCTAACCCTATCCCTCAGCATCACCCTCACCCTAACCCTAAACCTAAAACTAACCCCACCCATACCCTAACCCTTAACCTATCCCCAACCCTACCCTCACCCTAACCTCACCCTCACCCTAATCCTTATCCTAACACTGACCCTAAACTTAACCCAAACCCTAACACTCAACCTAACCCTAAACCTAACCCTCACCCGAACCCAAACCCTTACCCTAAATCTAACCCTAATCAAAACCTTACCCTAACCCTAACCCTCAACCTCACCCTACCCTCACCCTAACCCAAACTCTAACCCTAACCCTCACCCTAAACCTAACCCGAATCCTAACCCTAAAACTCACCGTAACCATCACCCTCACCCTAACCCTCAACTTCAAACTCACCTTTAACCTAACACTCAAACTAACCCTAACTCTCACCCTAACCCTAAACCTCTCCCTAACCCTAACGCTACCCCTCACCCTAAACCTCACCCTAACCCTAACCCTAACTCTACCCTAAACCTCCCACTCACCCTAACCCTAACCCTAACCCTAACCCTAATCCTAACCCTCACCCTCACCCTAATCCTGAACCTCACTCTAACCCTCACCCTAAACCGAAACCTAATCCACAATCTAACCTTCCCCGTCACCCGATCCCTCACCCTCACCCTCACCCTCACCCTCACCCTAACCCTCACCCTAACCCTAACCTCAACCTAAACCTCGCCCGCACCCAAATCCTCACCCAAACCTTCACCCTAAACCTTACCTAACCAAAACCCTCACCTTCAAGCTCCACTCACCCTAACCCTCACCCTCACTGTAGCCCTCACCCTAAACTTAAAACTCACCCTAAACCTAAACCTCACCCTCACCCTAAACCTAACTCTAACCCTCACCCTAAACCTCACCCTAATGGTAATCCTAATCTTCACCCTAACGCTAACCCTTACACTAACCCTAACCCTAAACCTAAACCTAACCCAAACCCTAACCCTAACCCTCACCCTCACCCTAACCCTAACCCTAACCTTAACCCTCACCGTAACCCTAACCTTTACCCTATACGTAACCCTCAGCCTCAACCTAACCCTAACCCTAACCCTCACCGTAACACTAACCCTCACCCTAACCCTCAGCCTCACCCTAACCCTCAGCCTCACGCTAACCCTCACCCTAACCCTAACCCTCAAACTTAACCTCACCCTGATCTTAATTCTCACCCTAACCCTAACCCTAACCATTACCTAAACGAAAACCTCAACCTCACACTCACACTCACCCTAACACTCACACTCACCCTAACCCTAACCCTAACCATAACCCTAATCCTAACGTCAACCTCACCCTAATTCTAACCCAATCCCTAACCCTCACCCTCAATCTCACATAACTCTAACCCTAACCCTAATCCTAATTCTAACCCTCACCCTCACCCTCACCCTAAATCTAACCCTAACCTTAACCCAGACCCTCACCCTCACACTAAGCCTAATGCTCACCCTATAACTAACCCTAACCCTAGACCTCACCCTAAACCTCACCCTCAACCTAACCCTAATGCTAACCCTAACTCAAACCCTCACACTAACCCTCACCCTAACACTTACCCTCACCCTATACCAAACCCTCACCCTCACAATAACTCTCACTATAACCATTACACTCACCCTAACCCTAAACCTAACATTAACCCTAAAACTCACCCTAACCCTCACCCTAACCCTAACCCTCAAACTCACCCTAACCCTCACCCTAACCCTTGCCCTCACCGTAACCGTAACCCTAACCCTAACCCTCACACTAACCCTAACTCTAACCCTCAGCCTAAACCTCATCCTAACCCTAACCCTAACCCTAAACCTAATCCTAACTCTCACCCTCACCCTCACCATAACCGTAAGCCTAACCCTAACCCTCATGCTAAACCTCACCCTCACTCTCAACCTAAAACTAAACCTAACCCTATCCCTAAAAATAACACTAACCCTAACCCTAACACTCACGCTCACCCTCACCCTAACTGTAACCCTAACCCTAAACCTCAGCCTCACCCTCTCCCTAACCTTAACACTCATCCTAACCCTAACCTTTAACCTAATGCTAACCCTAAACCTCACCCTCACCCTAACCCTCACCCTAACCCTTACCCTCACCCTAACCCTAAACCTAACCAACACACTAAATCTAACCCTCACCCTAACCCTAACCCTAAACCTCACACTAAAGCTAACCCTCAACCTAACTCTAACACTACCCTCAGCATAACCCTCACCCTAAATCTAACCATAACCTAAATCCTCACCCTATCCTTAACCTAAACCCCAACCCTCACCCTCAAACTCCCCTTCCCCCTCAGCCTTACACTAACCTTATGCCTAATCCCAACCCTTAACCAAAACCTCACCCTAACCCTAACCTTCAGCCTCACCCTATCCCTCACCCTAAACTTTACCCTCAACCTAACCCAAACCCTAACACTAAACCTAACCATAATCCTCACCCTAACCCTCATCCTAACCCTAAACCTAACCCTCAGCCTAACACTAACGCTAACCCTAATCATAACCCTAACACGTACCCTCACACTCACCCTAACTCGAACCCTAAATGTAAACCTAACCCTCACATTAACCACAAATATATCCCTAACCCACACCCTAACCCTAAACATGACCCTAACTCCAACCTTCACCCTCACCCTAACCCAAACCCTCACCCTAACTCTCACCTTAACCCTAACGCTAATCCTAACCCTAAACCTCACACTAAACCTCACCCTAAACCTTATGCTCACCATAAACCTAACTCTAAACCTAATCCTCACCCTAAACCTAACCCTCACCCACACCCTAACCCTGACCCTCACCGGAACCCTCACTCACACCCTAACACTCACCCTAACCCAAACCCTAACCTATTGGTAAACCTAAGCATCACCCTTAAATTCCCCTAACCCTACACCTAACCCTAACCCTCACACACACCCTCACCCTCACCCTCACCTTCAGCGTAACCCTAACACTAACCCTATTCCCTATACCTAACAGTCATCCTAACCATAACCCTAGCCATAACCCTCACCCTCACACTAACCCTAAACCTAACGCTAACACTCAACCTAACACGCATCCTCACCCACACCTTAACTATCACCATCACTCGAACCCTTACCCTCTCCTGAACCCTAAACATCATCCAAACCCTAATCCTCACCCTAACCCTTGTGCTAACCCTCATCCTAACCCTAAGCCTCAACCGTACCCTCACTCTCACCCTAATCCTAAACATAACACTAAACCTTGGCTGAAGGAAACCCTCACCCTAACACTCACACTAACCCTCACCCTCACCCTAGCCCTCACCCTAATCCTAACCCTCACCCTATACCTCACCCTATACCTCACTCTAACACTTCTCCTCACCCTAACTATAAACATAACCCTCACAGTAACCGTAACCCTCACCCTAACCCTAACCCTAACCCAAACCCTCACCCTCACCCTCACCTTCAGCGTAACCCTAACACTAACCCTATTCCCATTCCTAACCCTCACCCTCACCCTTACCCTAACGCTCACCCTAACCCTAAAACTCACCCTCAACCTAAACATTACCCTAACCCTAAACCTCACCCTAACCCTAACCCTAACCCTCAACCTAACCCTCATCTCAACTTAACCCTAACCCTGACGTAAAGGAAATACTCACCCTCACCCTCACACTAACCCTACACTCACCCTAACCCTCTTCATCACCCTTCTCATAACCATAACCCTCAACGTCACTCTCACTCTCAGCGTAAACCTAACCCTAACCCTAACCTTCACCCTCACGCTCACCCTAACCCTAACCCTAAACCTCAGCCCAACTCTAACCCTCACCCTAACACTAACCCTTATCCTCACCCTCACCCTCATCCTAACCCTAACTCTAATCCTAAACCCTCACCCTCACCCTTACCCTCACCCTTACACTTATTCTCACACTCACCCTTACCCTAAGCCTAACCCTCACCTTAACCCTCAACCTCACTCTAATCCTCACCTTAACCTAACATTGGTTAATGTTACATAAACTAAACCCTCACCCTCACCCTCACCCTAACCCTCACTCTCACAATTTCGCACACTTTATCCCTAACCCTAAACATAACCCTCACACTAACCCTAACCCTAACCCTCAGCCTAAACCTTATCCTAACCCTAAACCTGAAACTAACCTTCACCCTAACCAAACCCTAACCCTAACCCTAACCCTAATCATCACACTAACCCTAACCCTAAACCTCAGCCGAACGCTCATCCTAACACTAACTCTAACCCTCCACAGAGAAACTACAGATCTAAACAACTGCATAGATCAACTAGATTTAACAGACATCTACCCAATATTTCACTCAATAGCATCAGAATACATGTTTTTCTCAGCAGCACATGGAACATTTTCCAAAATAGACCACATTTTAGGCCACAAAGCGAACTTTTCCAAATTCAAAAACATTGAACTTATACTTTGCATTCTCTCAGACCACAAGGGAATAAAATTAGAATTTAACAATAAAAGCCACTAAAGAATGTCTTGTAATACACGGAGACTGAACAATACACTAAACTAAGCCTCACCCTAAACCTAATCCTAACCCTAAACCTCACCCTAACCCTAAACCTGACCCTCAACCTCACCCTCACACTCAGCCTAAACCAACTGCTAACCCTAATCCGAACCCTCACCCTCAACCTAACTCTAACCCTAAACCAAACTCTCCCCTTCCCCCTCACCCTCACACTAACCCTCACTCGAACCCTAACCCTCACCATCAACCTCACCCTAACCCTCTCCCTCACCATATTTGACACCCTAACCCTAACCCTAAACCTAACCCTCACACTAACCCTAACCCTAATCCTCTGCCTAAACCTTATCCTAACCCTAAACCTAAAACTAACCTTCACCCTAACCAAAACCTAACCGTAACCCTAACTAACCCTAACCCTCACACTAACCCTAACCCTAACCCTCAGCCTAAAGCTCATTCTAACCCTAATCCTAACCCTAACCCTAAAACTCAACCTAACCCTCATCCTAAACTTAACCCTCACACTAATGCTAACCCTCACCCTCATTTTAACGCTCCCCATAACCTTAACTCTAACCTTAAACTTCACCCTCACCCTAACCCTAATCCTACCACTAACCCTAAACCTCACCCTAACTCTCACCCTAACCCTCACCCTCACCCTAAACATCACCCTAAACTTAACCCACAGCCTAACCCTAACCCTAACCATCACCCTAACCTAACCTCAGCTTAACCCTGATGCTGATGTAAACGAAAACCTCACCCTCACCCTACTCCTCACCCTAACCCTGACATAAATGAAACCCTCACCCTCACCCTCACACTAACCATCACCCTCACTCTAGCCCTAACCCTCACCCTAACCCTAACACTAACCATCGACCTCACACTCACCCTCACCCTCAGCCTAAACCTAACCCTACCCTAACCCTAACCCTCACCCTCACCCGCAACCTAACCCTAACAATAACCCTAACCTTCACCCTAACACTAAACCTCAACCTCACCCTAACCCTAACTCTAGACCTGACCTTCACCCTCACCCCAACCCTCACCCTAACCCTTACCCTCACCTTCACCTAATCTTAACCCTAACCCTCACACTAAACCGAACCCTCACCCTAACCATAACACTAACCGTAACCCTTACCCTCACCCTCACCCTAACCCTAACAGTAACCCTAACACTAAACCTAGTCCTCACAGTAACACTAACCCTCACCCACACCTTAAACCGAACCCTCATCCAAACCCTCACCCTCACCCTAACCCTAAACTTAAGCCTAAAACTTCCACTAAACCTAAACCTCAAGCTAACTGTAACCCTACACATCAGCCTAAACAACACCCTAACCCTAAACATAACCCTAATCCTCACCCTATCCCTAAACCTAACCCTAACTCTCACACTCACCCTAGCCCTCACCCTAACCCTACCGCAAACCCTAACCCTACCCCAAACCCTAACCCTCACACTAAACCTAACCCTCAACCTATCCCTAACCCTACCCCTCAGCCTAAGACTCACCATAACCTTAACCCTAACCCTAAACCTAATACTCACCCTATCCCTAACCCTAATTCTAACCCTCACACTCACCCTAGCCCTCACCCTAACCTCACCCTAACCCTAAACCTCACCCTCACAATCACACTCACACTCAGCCTAACCCTAACCGTAACCCTAATCCTAAACCTAACCCTCACCCACACCCTCACAATAACTCTCACCCGAAGCCTAACCATAACCCTCTCCCTCCCCCTCAGCCTCAACCAAACCCTTACCCTCAACCAAACCCTCACTCTCACCCTAAGGCTCACCCTCACCCTCATCCTCACCCAAATCCTCACCCTCAACCTCACACTCGTCCTAACCCTCACCATCACCCTAACCCTAGCCCTAACCATAACCATAACCCTCACACTAACCCTAACCCTAACCCTCCCCCTCTTCCGAACCTTCAACGTCACTCTCAACCTAAACATCACCCTAACAATAACCCTCATCCTAATCCTAACCCTAACATTCACCTTAAACCTAACCCTCACCTTAACCCTCAACCTCACCCTAAACCTCGCCCTAATCTTACCCTAACCCTTACCTAAACTCAACCCTCACCCTCAACCTAAACCTAACCCTAAACCTAACCCTCACACTAACCCTAACAGTAACCCTTAGCCTAACGCTCTTCCTAACCCTAACCCTAACCCTAACCTTCACCCTAACCCTAACCATAACCACAACCCTAACCCTCACACTAAACCTAACCCTCACCCTCACCCTAACCCTAACCCTACGCCTCACCCTAACCCTCATGCTCACCCTAACTCTAACCCTAACCTAAACCCTAACCCTCACCCTCACTCTAAACCTAACCCTAAACCTCCGCCTCACCTGAACTTTCACCCTGACACTCACACTAAACATCACCCTAACACTAACTCTTAACCTAATCGTAACCCTAATGCACACCCTAAACCTAACCCTCATCTTAACCCTCAACCTCACCCTAATCCTCACCCAAACCTAACCTTAACCCTTACCTCAACTAAATGCTCCACGTAACCCACACCCTCACCCTATCGCACACACTAACCCTGACGCTAAACATAACCCTCACACTAACCCTAAACTTAAACCTCAGCCTAAACCTTATCCTAACCCTAAACCTAAAACTAACATTCACCTTAACCAAACCCTAACCCTCACCCTAAGCCTCAGCCTAACGCTCATCCAAACCCTAACCCTAACTCTAACCCTAACCCTCACCCTAAACCTAACCCTCACCCTAAACCTAGCCCTAACCCTAACACTCACCCTCAACGTCAACCTCACCCTCATCCTAACCCTAGTCCTAACCCTAATCCTAAACCTCACCCTCATGCTTACTCTAACCTTAAACCTAACCCTCCCCCTCTGCCTCCCCCCTCACCCTAACCGTCGTCCTAACCCTAACCCTTACCCTATCCCTAACCATACCCCTCAACCTACACCTCACCCTCACACTAATCCTAACCCTAAACCTCACCCTAAACCTAACCCAAACCCTAACCCTCATGCTAAAGCTAAACCTAACCCTCACCCTAACCCTAACCCTTACCCTAAACCTAACCGGAATCCTAACCCTAACCCTAACCCTAACCCTCACCCTCACCCTCAACCTAACCCTAACCCCAACCCTCACCCTCACCCTAACCCTAACCAGAATACTAACCCTAACCCTCACCGTCACCATCACACTCACCCTAACCCTCAAACTCAAACTCACCTTCACCCTAACCTTCAAATTAACCCAAAACCCTAACCCTAACCCTAAACCTCTCCCTAACCCTAACCCTAACCCTCACCCTCACCCTAAACCTAAACCTCACCCTAAAAATAACCCTCACCTTCAACCTCACCCTCAGCCTACCACTAAACCTAACCGTAATCCTAACCCTAACGCTCACCCTCACACTCACCCTAACTCGAACCCTAACCGTAAACCTAACCCTCACCCTAAAACATAAACCTATCTCTAACCCACACCCTAATCCTAAACATCACCCGAACCCTAACCCTAACCCTCACCCTAACTCTAACCCTCACTCTAACTCTCACCTTAACCCTAACGCTAACCCTAACCCACACCCTCACCCTAAATCTCACCCTAACCCATACCCTCACCATAACCCTAGGGTAACCCTAACCCTAATCCTCACACTCTCCATAAGCCTAACCCTCACCCTATCGCACACCCTAACCCTTAACTGCACCCTCACACTAAACCTCACCGTCACCTTAACCCTCAACCTAACACTAACCGTCACCCACACCCTAACATTCACACTCACCCGAACCCTCACCCTCACCCTAAGCCTAACCCTAACCCACACTCCAACCCTAACCCTCACCCTAAACCTAACTTTAAACCTCACATTCATCCTAAACCAAACTCTAATCCTTAATCTAAGCCTAACCCTCACTCTCACCCTAATCCTCAACCTAACCCTTAACCTTACACTAACTTTAACCCTAACCCTCACACTAACCCTAACCCTCACCCTAACCCTAACCATAACCCTCACCCTAACCCTTACCCTAACCCTAACCCTCACCCTCACACTAACCCTCACCCTAACCCTAAACCTCACCCCAACCCAAAACCTCACCAACACCCTAACCCGAAACCTCACCCGAACCCTCACTCTCACACTAACCCTCACCAACACCCTATCCCACACCATCACCCGAACCCTCACTCTCAAACTCACCCTCACCCTAAACATCACCCTAACCCTAACCCTCACCCTAACCCTAACCCTCACCCTAAGTTTTATCCTCAAACTAAACCTAACCCTAACCCTAAACCTCACACAAACCCTAACTTTCTCCCTAACCTTAACGCTACCCCTCATACTAACCCTCACCCTAACCCTAACCCTCACCCTAACCCTTATCCTAACCCTCACCCTAACCCTAACCCTAAACCTAACACTCACCCTCACCCTAATCCTTAACCTCACCCTTACCCTAAACCTTACCCTTAACCTAACCCTCACCGTCACCCTAACCATTGCCATAAAGCGAACCATAACCCTGACCCTAACCCTCACACTAACCCTAACCATAACCCTAAGCCTCAACCTAACCCTCACCCTAACCCTAACCCTAAACCTAACACTCACCCTCACCCTAATTCTTAACCTCACCCTAACCCTAAACCTTACCCTTACCCTAACCTTCACCCTAATCCTAACATACAGCCTAAACCTAACCCTATTCCTTACCCTAACCCTCATCCTAACTCTAACCCTAGCCGAACCTTCACCCTACACTAATGCTAACCCTATCCCTAACCCTCAAAAACACCCTAACCCTCACCCTCACTCTGATCCTATTCCTAACCCAAACCCTAATCCTAACTTTCACCCTCAACCTCACCCTCACTTTAACTCCTACCCCACCCTAACCTTAACCCTTACCCTAACACTAAACCTAATCCTAACCCTAACCCTGACCCTCACACTAACTCTAACCCTAACCCTAACATGCAACCTAACCCTAACCCTAACCCTAATGCTAACCCTAACACTCACCCTCACCCTAATCCTGAACCTAAACCTTACTCTTACCCTCCCCCTCACTCTCACCCTAACCCTCACCCTTACCCTCACTATAACCCTATCCCTTACGCTCAACCTTAAACTCACCCTAACCCTTACCCTGACCCTAACCCTAACCCAACCCCAACCTGAAACCTAATCCTCACCCTAACCCCCACCCTAACCTTCACCCTAATCCTCACCCTAACCCTTATGGTCACACTAACCATAACCCTAACCATAACACTCACACTAAGCCTAACACTCATCCTAACCCTGACCCTACCTCTCACCCTAACCCTCACCCTCACCCTAACCCTAACCCTAACCCTCAACCTAACCCTAAACCTCACCCTCACCGTAATCCTCACCCTAAACCTAACCTAAACGAAAACCTCACCCTCAACCTCAACCTCACTCTGACCCTCAGCCTAACCCTTACCCTAACCCTAATCCTAACCCTAACTCTTACTCTCACCCTAAACCTTACCCTAACCCTAACCCTCACCGTCACCCTCCCACTCACCCTCACCCTCACCCAAACCCTCACGTTCAGCCTAACCTTCACCCTAACCCTCACCGTCTCCCTAAACATCAACCTAACCCTAACCCTCACACTAACCCTAACCCTTACCCTAACCCTAACCCTGAACCTCACCCGAACGCTAATCCTAAGCCTAAACCTCAACCTAACCCTATCCCTAAACCTAACACTAAACCTAACCCTAACCATTACCTTAACCCTAACCCTTTCCCTAAACCTCACCCTAAACCTTATGCTAACCCTAAACCTTACCCTCAACCTAATCCTCACCCTAAACCTTATCCTCACACTAACCCTAACTCTATCCCTCAGCATCACTCTCACCCTAACCTTAAACCTAAAACTAACCCTCAACCTAAACCTAACCATAACACTAATCCTCACCCTCACCCTCAACCTAACCCTAACCCTCACCCTAACCCTAACCCTTAACATTTCCTTAAACCAACCCCTAAACTTAACCCTAACACTCACCCTAATCCTAACCCTAACACTCACCCTAACCCTAACCCAAACCCTAACCCTCACCCTAACCCTACACCTAACACTCACCCAATCCTTAACCCTTACCCTAAATCTAAGCCTAATCCTAAACCTAACCCTAACCCTCACCCTCACCCTCAGCCTAACCCTAACCCAAAACCTAAGCCTCACCCTAACCCTAACCTGAATCCTAACCCTAACCCTCACCTTCACCATCACCCTCACCATAACCCTCAACCTCATACTCACCTTCAGCCTAACCCTCAAACTATCCTTAACCCTCACCCTAACCCTAACCCTCTAACTAACACTATCCCTACCCCACACCCTAAACCTCACGCTAAACCTAACCCTCAACCTAACCCTGATCCAAACCCTCACACTAACACTCAACGTCAACCTAACCCTCAGCTTAAAGCTAACCCTAACTCAGAAGCTAAACTTCATCCTCAACCGAACCCGAATCTTAACCCGAACCCTCAACCTCACCCTAACCCTCAGCCTCACCCCAACCCTCACCCTAAACCTAACCCTCAACCTAAACCTCACCCTCACCCTAAACCTCACCCTAACCCTAACCCTAACCCTTACCTCACTGAAAAAATCACCCTCACCCTCACACTCACCATAATCCTAACCCTCACAGTAGCTCTCAAACTAAACCTAAATCTCATCCTAAACCTAACCATAACGCTCACCCTCACCTAACCCTAACCCTAACCCTCACCCTAACCCTAATCCTAACCCTAACCCTAACCTTCACCCTAACTCTAAACCTTATACTAACCCTAACCCTAAACCTCATCCTCACCCTAACCCTAAACCTCATCCTAAACCTAACCCTAACCCTAACCCTCACCGTAACCCTAACCCTTACACTATACCTAACCCTCAGCCTCAACATAAACTTAACCCTAACCCTCACCGTAACCCTAACCGTCACCCTAACCCTCAGCCTCACCCAAAACCACACCCTACACCTAACCCTCAACCTAAACTGCACCCTCACCCTAATCCTCACCCTAACCCTAAACCTAACACTTACCTAACTGAAACCCTCAACCTCACCCTCACACTCACCCTAAAACTCACCCTCACTGTAGACTTCACCCTAAACCTAAACCTCACCCCACCCCTAATCCTAAGCCTCACCCGCACCCTCATCCTAAACCTAACCATAACCCTAACACTAAACTTCACGCTCAGCCTCACCCTAATACTAACCCAAACCCTAACCCTCACCCTCAATCTCACCTAACTCTAACCCTAAACCTAATCCTAATTCTAACCCTCACCCTCACCCTCACTCTAAATCTAACCCTAACAATAACTCATACCCTCACCCTCACACTAACCCTAATCCTAACCCTATCCCTAACCCTAACCCTAACCCTCACCCTAACCCTCACACTCCACCTAACCCTAACCCTAACATTAACCCTAAAACTCACCCTAACCCTCACCCTAACCCTAACCATTTCCCTAACGCTAAACCTACCCCTCATGCTAAACCTCACACTCAACAAAACCCTAAACCTGACTCTCACCCTAAACCTAACCCTGACCCTATCCTTAATGCTAACCCTAAACCTAACCCTCACCGTAATCCTAATACTTACCCTAAACCTAACCCTAACCCTAAACCTAAACTTAACCCTAACCCTAACCCTCTCCCCAACCCTCACCCTAACTTTATCCTCATACTAAACCTAACTCTGACCCTAAATGTAACCCTCACACAAACCCTAACCCTCTCCCTCACCCTAACCACAAATCTCACCCTAAGACTCACCCTCACACTATCCCTCACCGTCAACCTAAACCTCACCCTAAACTGAACCCAAACCCACACCCTAACCCTCAACCTCACACGAACCCTCAATCTCAACCTAACCCTCACACTAACCCTAAACCTAAACCTCACCCTAACCCTAACCATAACCCTAAGCCCCACCCTAACCCTCACCCTAACCCTAACCCTAACCCTCACCCTCACCCTAATCCTTAACCTCACCCTAACCCTGATCCTTACACTTAACCTAACCCTCACCCTAATCCTAATATTCAGCCTAAACCTAACCCTACCTCTTACCCTAACCATCATCCTAACCCTAACCCTGACCCTAACCCTCACCCTAACACTAAACATAACCCTTTCCAAAACCCTCAAAAACACCCTAACCCTCACCCTCACCCTCATCCTATCCCTAACCCTAACCCTAATACTAAACTTCACCCACACCCTCACGCTCACTGTAACTCTAACCCCCACCCTAACCCTAACACTCACCCTAACCCCAAAACTAACACTCAACCCTCACCCTAAGCCTCACCCTAAACCTAACGCTACCCCTAACGCTCACCCTCATACCAGCGCTGAACCTAACCCTAACCCTAACTCTAACCCTAAACCTCAACTTCACCCTCACCCTCACACTCACCCTCAGCCCAATCCTAACCCTAAAACTAATACTAACCCTAAACCTAACCCTAAACCTACCTCTACACCTAACACTAGCCCTCACCCTCACTCATACCCTCAACCTCAGCCTAACCCTAACCCTAACCCTAATCCTAAACCTAATCCTCACACTCACACTCACCTGAACCCTAACCCTCACCCTCATCCTCTCGCTAAACCTTAACCTCACCCTAACCCTAACCCTAACCCTAACCCAAAAACTACCCCTCAGCTTAATCCTAACCCTCACCCTAAACCTCAACCCAACCCTGATGCTAACACAAATGATCATTCTCAACCTAAGCCTCATCCTAACCGTTACGCTCACCATAACCCTAACCCTCAAACTAACCCTAACCCTCACCCTACCCCTTCCACTCACCCTAACCCTAACCCTACCCCAAACCCTCACCCTTAACCTAACCCTAACCTTAACCTACACCCTCACCTTCAGACTCACCCTCAGCCTCACCCTAACCCTAAACCTAATCCTAACCCTAACCCTCACCCTCACCCTCACTCTAGTCCTAAACATAACCTGCACCCTAACCCTAAACCTAACACTCAACCTAGCCCTAAACCTAACCCTAATGCTAACCCTAACCCTCACCCTCAACCTAACCCTGACCCTAACCCTTACCCTTACCCTTACCCTCACCCTCACTCTCACCCTAACCCTAAACCTTACCCTCACAATAACCCTATCCCTAACCCTCAACCTAAACCTCACCCTAACCCTTACGCTCACCCTAACCCTCACCCAACCCTAACCCAAACCCTAACCCTTACCCTAACCCCCACCCTAGCCTTCACCCTAACCCTTACGCTAACCGTAACTCTCAGTTTCAACCTAACCCTCATCCTATCCCTTATAATCACACTAAAACTAACCCTAACTGTAACCCTCACACTAAGACTAACCCTCATCCTAACAACCCTATCTCTCACCCTAACCCTCACCCTAACCCTAAACCTAATCCTAACCCTCAACCTAACCCTAACCCTCACCCTCAACCTAATTCTCACCCTAAACCTTACCCTAACCCTTACCTAACTGAAACCCTCAACCTCAACCTCACGCTCTCCCTCACACTCAGCCTAACCCTTACACAAACCCTATTACTAACCCTATTTCTTACCCTCAAACTAAACCTAAAGCTAACCCTAACCCTCACTGTCACCTTCCCACTCACCCTCACCCTCACCCTAACCCTCACGCTCAATCTTACCGTCAACCTAACCCTCAATGTCACCCTAAAAATCACCGTAACCCTAACCCTCACGCTAACCCTAACCCTTACCTTAACCTTAATCCTCAACCTAAACCTAAACCTAAGCCTAACCCTCACCCTAAACCTAACCCTAAGCCTAAGCCTAACCCAAACCCTAACCCTTACCCTAACCATAACCATTAACCTAACCCTAAGTGTAACCCAAACACTCACCCTAAACCTTATACTAACCCTAACCCTCACCCTCACCCTAATCCTCAACCTAAACCTTATCCTCATACTAACCCTAATCCTATCCCTCAGCATCACCCTCACCCTAACCATAAACCTAAAATTAACCCTCAACCTAAACCTAACCCTCACCCTAACCTTAAACCTAACCCTCACACTAAACTTCACCATAAACCTAACCGTCACCCTCACCCTCACCCTATCCCTAACACTAATCCTAACGCTAACCCTAACCCTTACCATATCCCTAACCCTACCCCTCAAGCAAACCCTCACCCTCACCCTAATCCTAAAGCTAATCCTCACCCTAAACCAAACCCTACGGTAACCCTCACCCTAACCCTTAACCTAACCATCACCCTAACCCTAACCCTTACCCTAAACCTAACCCTAATCCTAAACCTAACCCTATCCCTAAACCTCACCCTCACCCTCACTCTCACCTTAACCCTAACCCTAACCCTAACCCTCACCCTAACCCTAACCCGAATCCTAACCCTAACCCTCACCATCACCATCACCCTCACCCTAACCCTCAAACTGAAACTCACCTTCACCCTAACCCTCAAACTAACCCTAAACTACACCCTAAGCCTAACCCTCTCCCTCACCCTAACCATACCCATCATCCTAACCCTCACCCTAAAACTAACCCTAACCCTAACCCTAACCCTAATCCTAACCCACACACTCATGCTAACCCTCACCTTCAAGCTTACCCTCACCCTAAACCTAACCCTAACCCACATACGAACCCTCAAACTCACCCGAACCCTCACGCTCACCCAAACACGAACCCTCACTCTAAACCTCACGCTCAACCTCACCCTCACTCTAACACTCACCTTCATCCTTAAAATAACTCTAAACCTAACCCTCACCCTAAACCTAACCCTTACGCAAACAATAAACCTAACCCTCACCCTAACCCTATCCCTAAGAATCACCCACACCCTAACCCTAACCCTAAACCTAACTCTAAGCCTAAACCTAACAATTACCCTAACCCTAACCATAACCCTTACCCTAACCCTAAACCTCACCCTAACCCTAATGCTAACCCTAACCCTCAACCTCACCCTAATCCTCACCCTAACACTTTTCCTCATACTATCCCTTACCCTAACAATCATTTTCAACCTCACCCTCACCCTAATCCTAAACCTAACTCTCACCCTAAACCTAACCCTAACCCTCACCCTAACTGTAACCCTAACCCTAACCCTCACCATCACCCTCACCCTAACCCTAAATCTAACCCTCACCCTAACCCTAACCATTACCCTAACCCTAAACCTACCCCTCACTTTAAACTTCACCCTCACCCAAACCCTAAACTTGAACCTCACCCTAACCCTAAACCTAAACCTAACACTAATGCTAACCCTAATTCTAACCATAAACCTGAGTCTCACACTAACCCTAACTCTAACCCTAACCCTAAACCTAAACCTCATCCTAACCCTAACCCTCAACCTCACCCTCACCGAAACCGTAACCCTAACCCTAACCCTAAAAATAACCCTAACACTAACCCTAACCCTCTGCCTAACCATAACCCTCGCACTAACCCTAACCCTCAGCCTAACACTTACCTCAACCTAACACTAACCCTAACCTTCCACCTAACCCTCAATCTAACCCTAACCCTAACCATATACCTTACCCTAAACCTAAGCCTAAACCTCACTCTCACCCTAGCCCTCACCCTAACCCTAACCCTCATCCTCACCCTAAACCTCACACAAACCCTAACACTAATCCTCAATCTAAACCTCATCCACACCCTTACCCTAACCCTCACCCTAACACTAACTCTCACCCCAATGTAACCCTCACCCTCAGCCTAACCCTCACGTTTACCCTTACCATCACCCCCACCCTAACACTTACCATAACCCTAACCCTCACCCTAACTATAAACCTAACAAAAACCCTAACTCTAACCCTAAACCTCACCCTCACCTTATTCCTAACCCTAAACCTAACCCTAACTCTAACAATAACCCTAAGATTAATGCTAACCCTCACCTTAACCATAACCCTCAACGTAACCCTAACCCTCAACCTAACAATTATCCTCAACTTAAACCTCATACTAACCCTAAACCTAATCCTCAATCTAACCCTCACCCTAACACTAACCTTAACCCTTACCCTTACCCTAAATCTTACCCTCACACTTAACCCTCTGCTCAGCATAAACCTCACCTTTACCCTTACTATCATCCTCACCCGAAACCTCCCCCTAACCCTAAACGTCATCCTAACCCTCACCCTAACCATAAACCTAACCATCACGATAACCCTAACCCTCACCCTAAACCTCATGCTCGGCCTAACCCTAAGCCTTAGCCTAACACTTACCTTAACCCTCACCCTCACCCTATCCCTGACCCTAACCCTAATCCTAACCCTAACCCTCATCCTAACCCTCACCCTAAACCTAAACCTAACCCTCACCCTAATGCTAACCCTAAACATCACCTTCACCCTAGCCCTCACCCTAACCCAAATCCTAACACTAACCTTCATCCTAAACCTCCCCCAACCCTAAACCTAACACTCACCCTAACGCTCACCCTGAACCTCACCCTCAGCCTAACCTAAGACTAACCAGAAAACTAACCCTAAAACACACTCAACCTCACCCTCACCCTAACCCAAAACCTCCCCCTAACTCTCACCCTAACCCTAATCCTAACACTAACCCTAACCCAAACCCTCAGCCTAACCCTCACCCTAACCCTAAATCTAGCCCGAAACCTCACCCTCACCCTAAACCTCAACCTAACCCTAACCCTAACCCTCACCCTCACCCTAACCGTAGCAATAAACTTAAACCAAACCCTAACAATAACCCTAACACTAATCCTAACCCTCACCATAACCATAACCCTCACCCTAACCCAAACCCTCACCCTAACACTTACCCACAACCTAACACAAAACCTAACCCTAACACTAACCCTCACACTAACACTAACCCTAAATCTAACCCTAAACTTCACCCTCACCCAAACCCTAACCCTAAACCTAACCCTCAACCGCAACCTCACACTCACCCTAACTCTAAAATTAACCCTAACAATAACACTAACCCTAACCCGAACCATCACCCTAACCCTAACCCTAAACCTCACCCTTATGCATGACCGAAGCCTAAGTCTAAGCCTAAACCAAACCCTCACCCTAACCCTAACCCTAACACTAACATTAACTCTAACACTAAACCTCATTCGCAACCTAACCCTAATTCTAACCCTAACCTTAAACCTAAACCTCATCCTAACCCTAACCCTAACCAACATCCTCACCCTCACCGCAACCAAAACCCTAGACATAAACCTAACAATATCCCTAAACCTAACACTCACCCTCAACCTCACCCTCAGCCTAACCCTAAGCATAACCCTTGAACTAACCCAAACACACACTCACCCTCATCCTAATCCTAAACCTATCCCTAACCCTAACCCTAATGCTAACCCTCCCCCTAACTCTCACCCTAAACCGAACCTTAACACTCAGCCTAACCCTAACCCTAACCCTCCCCCTAACTCTCACCCTAACCCGAACCCTAACACTCACCCTAACACTAACTCTAACCCTAAACCTCACCCTCACCCTAACCCTAACTCTAACCATAACCCAAACACTAAACCTCAACCTAAACCTAAACCTAACCCTCTCTCTCACCCAAACCGTGACCATAACCCTAAACCTAACCCTAACAATAACCCTAACACTAAACCTAACCCTCACCCTAACGATAAGCCTCACCCTAATCCATACCCTCACCCTAACACTTACCCTCACCCTAAGTCTAACCCTAACCCTAATACTAACCCTCACACTAACTCTAACCCTAACTCTAACCTTAAACCTCAACATAACCCTCCCCCTCAACCTAACCCTAACACTAACCCTAACCCTAACCCTCACACTAACCCTCTCCCTAACCCTATATCTAAAACTCCCCCTCCCCCTAATCCTAACCCTAACCCTAACCCTCACCCTAACCCAAAGCCTAACCCTGAACCGTACCCTCACCCTCACCGTAACTCTTACCCTAACACTAAAAAGAACACTAACCCTAACCCGAACCATCAACCTAAACCTAATACTCACCCCCACACTCACCCTCATCCTAAACCTAAGCATAAGCCTAAGCCTAACCTTCACCCTCACCCTCACACTCACCCTCACACTAACCCTAATCCTAAACCGAACCCTATCCCTAAACCTCAACCTAATCCTCACCCTCACCCTAACCCAAACACTAACCCTAACCCTAAACCTCACCTTAAACCTCCCCCTAACACTAACTTTAACCCTAAACCTCAGCCTCACCCTAACCCTAACCCTAACCCTAACCCTAAGCCTAACACTCACCCTCACCTTAACCTCACCGTAACTCTAACCCTAACTCTAACAATAACACTAACACTAACCCTAACCCTAACCCTAACCCTTAGCCTAAACATAACCCTCACCCTCAGCCTCACACTCACCTCAAACTTAACCCTAATCATAACACTAACAATAACCCTAACCCTAAGCCTAACCCTAACTCTAAACCTCAACCCCACCCTCACCATCAGGCTAACCCAAAGCCTAACCCTAAGCCTAACCTAACCCTAACCCTCACTGTAAACCTAACCCTAACCCTAACCCTAAAACTAACCCTAACCCTAAACCTAACCCTACACCTAACCCTAAACTTAACCCTAATCCTCAGCCTCATCCTCAGCCTAACCCAAACCCTAACCCTAACCCTCACCCTAACTCTAAGCCTAACCCTAACCCTAACCCTCACACTCACCCTTAGCCTAAACCTAATCGTAAACCTAACCCTATCCCTAACCCTAACCCTCAAACTAAACCTCACCCTAGCTCTCACCCTAACCCTAATCCTAACCCTAAACCTCATCCTAACCTTCACCCAAACCCTAACCCTAACCCGAACACTAACCCGAAACCTAAACCTCACCCTTATACTGGGCCTAAGCCTAAGACTAAGCCTAACCTTAACCTCAACCTTCACCATAACCCTAACCCTAAACCTTACCGTAAACCTCACCCCAACCCTAACCCGTACTCTAACCCTAACCCTCACCCTAATCCTCACTCTAAACCTAAATCTACCCCTAAACCTCAACCTCACCCAAACCCTAACCCTAAACCTAACACTAAACCTCAACCTAACCCTTACCATAACCCTCACCCTCACCCTGACCGTAACTGTAACCCTAACCTTAACACTAACAATAACCCTAACCCTAACCCTAACCCTCACCCTAACCATAACTCTCATCCTAACCCTAAACCTAATCCTCTATCTAACCCTAACCCTAACCCTAAACCTACCCTAACCCTAACCCTAACCCTAAACCTCACCCTTACCTTAAACCTCACCCTCAGCCTAAATCTCACCTTTACCCTTACCATCATCCTCACCCTCACCCACACGCTAATCCTAACCTCATCCTAACCCATGCATTAAATGTAAACCTAACCAACATGCTAACCCTAACCCTCACACTCAACCTCATGCTCAGCCTAACCCTAAGCCTAAGCCTAAGTCTTACCCTAACCCTCACCCTCTCCCCAGCCCTCACCCTAACCCTAATCCTAACCATCACCGTAACCCTAATCCTCAACTCCACCCTCACACTCAGCCTAAGCCTAACTGTAAACCTAAACCTCACACTCACCCTCACCCTAACACTATTCCTAACCCAAACCCTAAAACTAACCCTAAACCTCAACCAAACCCTCACCCTAACCTTAACCCTAACAATAACCCTAACCCTAACTCTCGACCTAACCCTCCCCCAAACCCTAAATCTATGCCTAAACCTCACTCTCACCGTAACCCTAATCCTAACCCTAACCCTAAACCTAAACCTAACCCTCACCCTCACCCTCACTGTAACTCTAACCCTAACCCTAACAATAACACGAATCCTAACCCTAAACCTAACCCTAAGCCTCACCTTATTCCTAAAACTCACCCTCACCTTAACCCTAATTCTAACCCTAACCCTCAACCTAACCCTAACCCTCACATCACCATAACCCTAACTCTCATCCTAACCCTCACGCTAACCCTAACGCTAACCCTACACCTCAACCTAAAACTAACCCTAACCCTCACCCTCAATATAGCCCTCACCCTAACTCTAATCCGTACCCTAATCCTCATCCTAACCCTCACCCTCACCCTAACATTAACCCTCAACCTAATCCTAACCCTAACCCTAAAGGTCAACCTAAACCTAACCCTCACGCTCACCATAACCCTAACCCTAACCCTCACCAGAACCCTAAACTTAACGGAAACCCTAACTCTCACCCTAACCCTAACCCTAAATATCACCCTAACCCTAACCCTCTCACTCAACCTCACCCTGAGCCTAAACCTAGCCTAACCCTAACCCTAAACCTAACCCTCACACTCACACTCACACTTACCCTAATCCTAATCCTAACCCTAAGCCAAACCCTCACCCTCACCCTAACCCTCACCCTAACACTAAATCGAAAAATAACCTTAACCCTAACCCTCACCCTAAGCCTCAGACTAACCCTAACTCTAACCCTAAACCTCACCCTCACCCTAACCTTAACCCTGACCCTAACCCTAAACCTCACCCTAAACCTAACCCTAAACCTCACCCTCACACTAGCCCTCAACCTAACCCTAATCCTAACCCTCATCCTAACCCTCACCCTAACACTAACACTAACCCTCACCCTCACCCTCACCCTAAACCTAATCCGAAACCTAACCCTAAACCTAATCCTAAACCTAACCCTAACCCTAAACTTAAACCTCATCCTCACCCTAGCCCTCACCCTAACTATAATCCTAACCCTAACCCTCATCCTAACCCACCTTCTAAACCTTACCCTAACCCTCACCCTAACCCTAACCGTTACCCTCAACCTCACCCTCAGCCTAACCCTAAGCCTTACCCTAAATCTAACCCTAACACACATGCTTACCTTCACCCTAACACTCATCCTAACCCTAAACCTCACCCTCACCCTCAACAGCAGTGTAACCCTAAGCCTAAACCTAACCCTAACCCTAACCCTCATGCTCATCCTAACCCATACCCTAATACTAATCATAACCCTTACCCTAACCCGCACCCTCAGCCTCACCTTAACCCTAAAACTAACTCTAACCCTAAACCTCACCCTAACCCTAACCCTAAAACATACCCTCACCCTAGCCCTCACCCTTACCCTAATACTAACCCTAACAATCATCCTAACCATCCTCATAACCCTAACCCTAAAACTCACCCTAACCCTAACCCTCACCCTCACCCTCAGTGTAACCCTAAGCCTAACCCTAAGCCTAACCCTAACCCTCACACTCACACTAACCCTCACACTCACACTAACCCTAACCCTAACCCTCACCCGCACCCTAACCCTAACCCTAACCCTAAAGCTAAACCTAACACTAACCCTAAACCTAACGATAGCCCTAACCCTCACCTTCAGCCTCAACCTAACCTTAACTCTAACCCTAAAACTCACCCTCACCCTCACCCTAACCCTAACCCTAAACCTCACCCTAACCCTAGCACTTACCCTAACCCTAATCCTAATCCTAACCCTCATCCTAACCCTCCCCCTAACCCTAACCCTCACACTCAACCTAACCCTCAGCCTAACCCTAAGCCTAACCCTAAACTTAACCCTAACACACACACTCACCCTCACCCTAACCCTAATCCTATTCCTAAACCCAACCGTAATCCTAACCCTCTCCCTAACTATCACCTAACCCTAAACCTAACAAATAACCCTAACCCTAACCCTCAACTTAACCCTCACCCTAACCCTAACCCTAAACATAAACCTCACCCTCACTCTAACCCTAACTCTAACCCTAACCCAAACCCTAAACATCACCCTAACCCTAACCCTAACCCTCACCCTCACCCTCACCGCAACCTTAAACTTAAATCTAACCCTAACAATTACCTAACCCTAATTCAAACCCTCACCCTAACCATAACCCTAACCCTCACCCTATCCCTAACCCTAACCCTCACCTTCATGCTCGGCCTAAGCCTAAGTCTAAGCCTAACCATGACCCCACCCCTCACCCTAACCCTAACCCTAACCCTAACCCTAACTCTAACCGTAAACCTCACTCTCAACCTAACTCTAACTCTAACCCTAACCCTAAAGCTAAACGTCACCCTAAACCTAAACCTAACCCTCACCCACAACATCACGGTAACCGTAACCCTAACCCTAAACCTAACAGTAACCCTAACACTAAACCTAACGCTCAACCTAAACATATCCCTCACCCTCACCCTAATCCTCACCTTAACACTTTCCCTCACCCTAACACTAACCCTACCCCTAACACTAACACTCACACTAACCCTAACCATCACCCTAACCCTAAACCTCATCCTCACCCTAAACCTCACACTAACCCTAAATCTAATCCTCAATCTAACCCTCACCCACATCATTCCCCTAAGCCTAACCCTCACCCTAACCCTAACCCTCACTCCACTATAACCCTCACCCTCAGCCTAACCCTCAAGTTTACCGTTAACATCACCCCCACCCTAACCCTTACCCTAAACCTCACCCTAACACTCACCCTAACCCTAACTCTACCTCTAAACCTCACCCTCACCCTAACCCTAACTCTAACCCTAACCCTAACACTGAACGTCACATAACCCTAACCCTCACCCTGATCATAAACCTCACACTAACCCTAATCCTCACCCTAACCCTCATCCTCACCCTAAACCTCACACTAATCCTAACCCTACTCCCTAATCTAACCCTCACCCTAACCTTAACCCTAACCCTTTCCCTAACCCTGAACCTAACCCAAACCCTCACCCTTATCTTAACCCTCACCCTCAGCCTAAACCTCACCTTTACCCTTACCATCATCCTCACCCTAAACCTCACCCTAACAATAAACCTAACCATCACCTTAATCCTAACCCTCAGCCTCAACTCATGCTCAGCCTAACCCTAAGCCTAACCCTAAGCCTAAACCTAACCATAACCCTAAACCTCACGCTCACCCTAGCCCTAACCCTAACCCTAATCCTCAACCCCACCCTCACCCTCAGCCTAAACCTAAGCATAAGCATAACATTCACCCTAACCCTCACACTCACCCTCACCCTAACCCTAATCCTAAACCTAACCCTATCCCTAAACCTCTCCTAACCCTCACACTCTCCCTAACCCTAACACTAACCCTAACCTTGAACCTCACACTAACCCTCCCCATAACCCTAACTCTAACCCTAAAAATCATCCTCTCCCTAACCCTAACCCTAAACCTAACCCTAAACCTCACCATAACCGTAACCCTCACCCTCACCATCAACCTCACCGTAACTCTAACCCTAACCCTAACAATAACATTAACCCTAACCCTAACCATAACCAAAACCTCACCCTCAGCCTCACCCTCACCGCAAACTTAACCCTAAACATAACACTAACAATAACCCTAACCCTAAGCCTAACCCTAATCATAACTCTAATCCTCACCCCCACCCTCAACCTCAGCCTAACCCTAAGCTTAACCCTAACCCTAACCCTAACCCAAAACCTCACCTTATCCCTAAGCTTAACCCTAATCCTAACACTAATTCTAACCATAAACCTAACCCTAAACTAACCCTAATCCTCAGCCTCACCCTCACCCTAACCCAAACCCTAACCCTAACACTAACTCTAATCCTAAATCTCACCCTCACCCTAACCCTAACTCTATCCATAACCCTAAACCTAAACCAAATCCTAACCCTAACCCTAACCCTCATCTTCACCGTAACCTTAACCCTAACCCTAACACTAACACTAACCTACACCCTAACACTTACCCTCACCCTAACATTAACCCTACCCTAACATTAAACCTCACACTAACGCTAATCCTAAACCTAACTGTAAACCTGAACCTAAACCTCACCCTCACCCTAACCCTAACACTAACTCTAACCCTAACCCTCCCCCTAACCCTCCCCCTAACCCTATATCTAACGCTAAACCTCAAATTCACCCTAACCCTAACCTTAACACTAACCCTAACCCTAAACCATAGCCTAAACCTAACCATAACCCTCAACTTCACCCTGAACATCACTGTAACCCTAGCCCTAGCCCTAACAATAACACTAACGCTAACCCTAACCCTAAGCCTAAACATAACCCTCACCCTCAGCCTCACTCTCACCGCAAATTTAATCATAACCATAACACTAACAATTAACCTAAGCCTAACCCTCACTCTACCCTAACCTAAAAACCTAACCCGAACACTAAACATAAACCTAAACCTAACCCTAACACTAACCCTAAACCTAAACCTAATCCTCAGCCTCACCTTCACCCAAAACCAAACCCTAAAGCTAACCCTCACCCTAACCCTAAGCCTAATCGTAACCCTATCGGTCCCACTCACGCTCACCCTAACCCAAAACCTAAACCTAACCATATACCTAACCCTAACCCTCACCCTAACCCTCACCCTCGCCCTAACCGTAACCCTCATCCTAACCCTAAACCTCATCCTATCCCTCACCATAACCCTAACCCTAACCCTAACCCTCACCCTAACCCTAACCCTAACCCTCTCCCTCATGCTCGGGCTAAGCCTAAGCCTAAGCCTAAGCCTAATCCTAACCCTAACCCTCCCCCTAACCCTAACCCTAACATTAACCCTAACTCTAAACCTAAACCTCAGTCTCACCCTAACCCTAACTCTAACCCTAATCATAAACCTAAACCTCATCCTAACACTAACCCTAACCCTCACCCTCACCTCACTGTAACTGTACCCCTAAACATAACCATAACAATAACCGTAACCCTAACCATTACCATAACCATAACACTTACCCTAACCCAAACACTCACCCTAACACTTACCCCCACCCTAACACTAACCCTAACCCTGACCTTAACTCTCACACTAACCCGAACGCTAACCCTAAACCTAAACCTCAACCTAACCCTCACCAACACCCTAGCCCTAACCCTAAACCTAACCCTCATCCTAACCATCCCCCTAACCCTATATCTAACCCTAAACCTCACCCTCACCCTCACCCTAACCCTCCCCCTAATCCTAACCCTAACCCTCACCCTAACCCTAACCCTCACCCTCAACCTCACCCTCAACCTAACCCTAAGCCTAACCCTAACACACACACTCACCCTCACTCTAACTCTAATCCTAACCCTAACACTAACCCTAACCCTCCCCCTAACTCTCACAGAAAACCTAACCCTAACACTAACACTAACACTAACCCTCAACCTAACCCTCACCCGAACCCTGATTCTAACCCTAAAACTCACCCTCACCCTAAACCTAACTCTAACCCTAAACCAAAACCTAAACCTCACCCTAACCCTAACTTTCACCTGCACCCTCACCCTCACAGTAACTCTAAGCCTAACCATAACAATAACACTAACCCTGACCTGAACCATCACCATAACCCTAATCCTCACCCCCCACCCTCACCCTCAGCCTAACCATAAGCTTAAGCCTAACCCTCACCATAACCCTTACACTCACCCGAACCCTAACCCTAATCCTAACCCTAAACCTATCCCTAAACCTCATCCTAAACCTCACCCTCATCCTAACCCTAACACTAACCCTAACCCTAAACCTCACCCTAACCCTCCTCCTAACCCTAATTAACCCTAAACCTCACCCTCACCCTCACCCTAAACCAAACCCTCAACCTCACCGTAACTCTAACCCTAACCCTAACAATAACACTAACCCTAACCCTAACATTAAGTATAACCTTTACCCTCACGCTCAGCCTCACCCTCACCGCAAACTTAACCCTAAATATAACACTAACAATAACCCTAAACCTAACCCTAACTCTAACCCTAATCCTCACCCCCACCCTCACCCTGAGCCTAATCCTAAGCCTAACCCTAATCCTAACACTAACTCTCACGATAACCCTATCCCTAACCCTAACCCTAACCCTAAACCTAAACCTAAGCCTAACCCTAAACCTAACTCTGAACCTCATCCTCACACTCACCCTAGCCCAATCCCTAAACTTAACCCTCCCCCTAACCCTAAGCCTAATGCTCACCCTAACCCTCACCCTCCCCCTAACCCTAATCATAACCCTAACCCTATCCCTAACCCTAACCCTCACCCTAACCCTCACCCTAGCCCTAACCGTAACCATAATCCTAAACATAAACCTCATCCTAACCCTCACCCTAATCCTAAACCTAACCCTCACCCTAACCCTAACCCTAACCCTAACACTAACCCTTATTCTAACAATAAACCTCACCCTCACCCTAAC
This sequence comes from Dipodomys merriami, assembly GCF_024711535.1. Lineage (NCBI taxonomy): Eukaryota > Metazoa > Chordata > Mammalia > Rodentia > Heteromyidae > Dipodomys > Dipodomys merriami. Next base: position 731,856 of record NW_027206088.1, on the reverse strand, counting down.
CCTAACTCTAACCCTATCCCTAAACCTAAACCTCATCCTAACCCTAAACCTAACCCTCACTCTCACCCTCACGGTAACCGTAACCCTAACCCTAACCCTAAAAATGACCCTAACCCTAACCCTAACCCTCACCCTAACAGTAACGCTCACCCTAACCCAAACCCACAAACTAACACTTACCCTCACCTTAACACTAACCCTAACCCTAACACTAACCCTCACACTAACCCTAACCCTAACCCTAAACCTCAACCTAACCCTCACCCTCACCCTAACCCTAACACTAGCCCTAAACCTAACCCTCACCCTAACCCTCCCCCTAAGCCTATATCTAACCCTAAACCTCCCAGTAACACTAACCTTAGCCCTGAACCTTAACCCCAAAGTAACCCTAACCCTAAACCTCACCTGCACCCTCAACGTAACTCTAAACCTAAGCCTAACAATAACACTAACCCTAACCCTCAACCTAACCCTAACACTCACCCTCACGCTCACCCTCAGCCTAACCCTAAGCCTAACCCTAACCCTGACCCTAACCCTCACACTCACGCTAACACTTACCCTAATCCTAATCCTAAGCCTAAGCCTAAACCTCAACCTCATCCTAACCCTCACCCTAACACTATCTCTAACACTAACCCTAATCCTAACCCTCTCCCTAACCCTATCTCTAACCCTAAACCTCACCTTCACCCTAACCCTAAAACTACCCCTCAGCCTGATCGTAAACCTAACCCTAAACCTAAACCTAACCCTCACAATTAACCCTAAATGTCACCCTAACCCTTAACCTAACCCTCACCCTCAACCTTACCCTCAGCATAACCCTAACCCAAACCCTAATCCTAACCCTCAACCTCAACCTCACCTTAACCCTAACGCTAACCCTCACCCTCAGGCTCACCCTAACCCTAACCCTAACCCTCACCCTCACAGTAACCCTAACCCACACCCTCACCCTAACCCTAAACCTAACCCTAAACCTCACCCTGAAATTCACCATAACCCTAATCCTCACCCTCACCAAAACCTCAAAGTAAATCTAACAGTAAACCTAACAATAACACTAACCCTATCACTACCTCTAACCCTAACCATAACCCTCACCCTCAGCCTCACCCTCACCACAAACTTAATCCTAACCATAACACTAAGCATAACTCTAACCCTAACACTAACCCTAATCCTCACCCCCACCCTCACCCTCAGCCTAACCCTAAGCCAAAACCTAACCCTAACCCTCACCGTAACCCTAACCCTAATCCTAAACTTAGCCCTATCCCTAAACCTCAAATTAAACCTCATCCTCACACTAACCCTAAAACTAACCCTCACCCTAAACCTCACCTTAACCCTCCCCCTAAACATAACTCTAACTCTAAATCTCACCCTCACCCTAATCCTAATTCTAACCCTAACCCTAAACCTAAACCTCATCCTAACCCTAAACGTCACACACACCCTAACCCTTGCCCTAATCCTAATCCTATCACTAAGCCTAACCCTCATCCACACCCTAACCCTCACCCTAACCCTAAATCTAACACTAACCCTAACCCTAACCCTCACCCTCAGCCTCATTCAAACCCTAATTCTAACCCTACACGTCAAACTCACCCTAACCCTAACCCTAACCCTAAGGTTAAACCTCACCCGAAACCTAAACCCAAAACTCACCCTCACCCTAGCCCTCACCCTAACCCTAATCCTAACCCTAATGCTCATCCAAACCCTCGCCATAACCCTAACCCTAGCCCTCACCCTAACACTAACCCTCAAACTCTCCCTCACCCTCAGCCTAACCCTAAGCCTAAACCTAACTCTCACCCTAACTCTCACACTCACCCTCACCCTAACCCTAACTCTAAACCTAACCCTATCCCTAAACCTTCACCTAAACCTCACCCTCAGCCTAAACCTAACACTAACCCTAAACCTAAACCTCACCCTAACCGTCCCCCTAACCCTAACTCTAACCCGAAACCTCACCCTCACCCTAAACCTAACCCTAACCCTAAACCTCACCCTAAAACTCACCGTATCCCTAACCCTCACCCTCACCCAAAACCTCAAAGTAACTCTAACTGTAAACCTAACAATAACACTAACCCTAACCCTAAACCTAACAATAACCCTCACACTCAGCTTCACCCTCACTGCAAATTTAATCCAAACCATAACACTAACCATAACCCTAACCCTAACACTAACCCTAATCCTTACCCCCACCCTCACCCTCAGCCTAACCCTAAGCCAAACCCTAACCCTAACCCTCAACGTAAACCTAACCCTAAACCTAACCCTATCCCTAAACCTAACACAAACCCTAACACTAAACCTAACCCTAATACTCAGCCTCACCCTCACGCTAACCCAAACTCTAACCCTCACCCCCACACTAACCCTAAACCTAACCCTAAACCTAACCCTAACCATAACTCTCACTATAACTCTAACCCTAACCATAACCCTAACCCTAAACCTAACCCTAATCCTCAGCCTCACACTCACCCTAAACCAAACCCTAACCCTAACCTTCACCCTAACCCTAAGCCTAAGCCTAACCCTATCCCTAAGCCTCACAATCACCCTCACCCTAACCCTAATCCCTAAACCTAACCCTATCTCTAACCCCAACCCTCACAGTCAGCTTCAATCTAGCCCTCAACCTAACCCTAATCCGAACCCTAAACATCATCCTAACTTTCACCCTAACCCTAACCCTAACCCTCACCCTAACCCTAAACCTAACCCTCACCCTCATGCTCAGCCAAAGACTATGCCTAAGCCTAAACCTAACCCTAAACCTAATCTTAACACTCACCCTAACCCTAAACCTAACACTAACCCTAACTCTAACCCTAAACCTCACCCTCACCTTAACCCTAACTCTAACCCTAACCCTAAACCTAAACCTCATCCTAACCCTAAACCTCACACACACCCTAACACTTACCCTAATCCTAATTCTATCACTAAGCCTAACCCTCATCCACACCCTAACCCTCACCCTAACCCTAAATCTAACACTAACCCTAACCCTAACCCTCAGCCTCAGCCTCACCCTAAGCCTAATTCTAACCCTAAAACTCAACCTCACACTAAACCTAACCCTAAATCTAACACTAAACCTCACCCTAAACCTATCCCTAAAACTCACCCTCACCCTAGCCCTCACCCTAACCCTAATCCTAACCCTAAAGCTCATCCAAACCCTCTCCATAACCCTAATCCTAGCCCTCACCCTAAATCTAACCCTCAAACTCTCCCTCACCCTCAGCCTAATACCTAAGCCTAAACCTAACCCTCACCCTAACCCTCACACTCACCCTCACCCTAACCCTAACCCTAAACCTAACCCTATCCCTAAACCTCAACCTAACCCTCACCTTCACCCTCAGCCTAACCCTAAGCCAAACCCTAACTCTAACCATAACCATAACCGTAACTGTAACCCTAAACCTAACACTAACCCTAAACCTAAACCAAACCCTAACCCTAAAACTAACCATAATCCTCAGTCTCACCCTCACCCTAACCCAAACCCTAACCCTAACCCCGACCCTAACCCTAAGCCTAACCCAAACACTAACCCTAACCCTCACACTCACCCTCACCCTAAACCTAAACCTAATCCTCACTAACCTTAACCCTCACCTTAACCCTCACCCTAACCCTAACTCTAACCCTAAACCTCACCCTAACCCTAACCCACACGCTCACCCTCTCCCTCATTGTAACCCTAAGCCTAACCCTAACCCTAAACCTAACCCTCACACTAACTCTAACGCTTAACCTCACCCTAACCCTCAACCTAACCCTAACCCTTACGCTCACATCACCCTCACCCCCAGCTTAATCCTAAGCATAACCCTAACCCTAACCCTACCCCTCACACTCACCCTAATGCTTACCATAATACTAATCATAACCCTAAGCCTAACGCTCACCCTCACCCTAACCCTCACGCTAACCATAATTCTAACACTAACCCTAAACCTAACCCTCATCCTCAGCTTCACCCTAACCCTAACTCTAACCCTAAACCTCAACCTCAACCTAAACCTAACCCTAAACCTAACCCTTAACCTCACCCTAAGCCTAACCCTAAATCTCACCCTCATCCTAACCCTCACCCTAACCCTAATCATTACCGTAATGCTCATCCTAACCCTCCCCTAACCCTAACCCTAACCCCCACCCTAATCCTCACCCCAACCTCAACCTCAGCCTAACCCTAAGCCTAACCCTAAACCTGACCCTAACTCTAAATCTAACGCTATACCTCAGCATCATCCTCACCCTAAACCAAACCCTAAACAAAACACTCACCCTAACCCTAAGCCTAACCCTAACATAACCATAACCCTCACACTCACCCTCACCCTAAACCTAACCCTAAACCTAACCTAAACCCTCAATCTAACCCTCACCCTATCCCTAACTCTAACATTAACCTTAACCCTAAACCTCACCCTCAACCTCACCCTAACCCTACATCTATCCCTAACCCTAAGACTGAACCTCACCCTAAGCCTAACCCTAACCCTCACCCTCACCCTCACCTTAACCGTAACCCTAATCTTAACCCTAAAAATAACCCTAACACTATCCCTAACCCTCACCCTAACCATAAACCTCACCCTAACCCTAAACCTCACCATAACACTTACTCTAACACTAACACTAACCCTAACAATAACCCTCACACTAAACCTAACACTAACCCTAATACTGAACCTCACCCTAACCCTAACCCAAATCCTCACAATCACCGTAGCCCTCACCCTAACCCTAATTCTAACCCTCACCCTCACCCTACCCCTAACCCTCATCCTCACACTAAACCTCATACTGACCCTAACCCTAATCCTCAATCTAACACTCACCCTAACTCTAACCCTAACCCTTACCCTAACCCTAAACCGAACATAAACGCTAACCCTTATCTTAACCCTCACACTCAGCCTAAACCATATCTTTACCCTTAGCATATTCCTTACCCTAAACCTCACCCTAAACCTAAACCTCATCCTAACCCTCACCTTAACCATAAACCTAACCATCCCCCTAACCCTAACCCTCACCCTCAACCTCACGCTCAGCCTATCCCTAAGCATAAGCCTAAGCCTATCCCTCACCCTCACACTCACCCTCACAGTAACTCTAACCCTAAACCAAACAAAAAACTAATCCTAAGCCTAAACCTAACCGTAACCCTACACTAATACTAACACTCACCCTCAACCTAGGTCTGATCGTAACCCTAACCCTTACCCTAATGCTAACCCTCACCCTTACAGTAACCTTAACCCTCATCCTAACCTCACCCTAACCCAAAACCCTAAACCTAAACCTCACCCTACACCGAAACCTAATCCTCACCCTAACACTAAACCTCACCCTAATCCTCACCTTAACCCTAACTCTACCTCTAAGCCTCACTCTAACCCTAACCCTCACGCTCACCCTCTCCCTCAGTGTAACCCTAAGCCTAACCCTAACCCTAACCCTCACAATAACTCTAAAGCTTACCCTCACCATAACCCTCAACCTAACCCTAAACCTCACACACACCCTAACCATTACCCTAATCCTAATCCTATCACTAAGCCTAAATCTCACCCACACCCTAAACCTCACCCTAACCCTAACTCTAACACGAACCCTAACCCTAACCCTCACCTTCACCCTCAGCCTCACCCTAACCCTAAATCTAACCCTAAACCTCAACCTCACCCTAACCCTAACCCTAAAACTCACCCTCACATTAGACCTCACCCTAACCCTAATCCTAAACCTAATGCTCATCCAAACCCTCCCCATAACCCTAAACCTAGCCATCACCCTAACCCTAACCCTCAACCTCATCCTCACCCTCAGCCTAAATCTAAGCCTAAACCTAACCCTCACACTAACCCTCACAGTCACCCTCACCATAACCCTAATCCTAAACCTAACCCTATCCCTAAACCTAAACCACACCCTAAACATAACAGTAACCTTAACCCTAAACCTCACCCTAACCATAACTCTAACCCTAAACCTCACCCACACCCTAACCCTAACCCTAAACCGCACCCTAACCCTATACCTAACCCTCACCCGCACCCTCACCCTCACTGTAACTCTAACCCTAACCCTAAAAATAACACTAACCCTAACCCTAACTATCACCCTAACCCTAATCCTCACCCCCACCCTCAGCCTCAGCCTAACCCTAAGCCTAAGACTAAACCTCACCCTAACCCTCACACTCACCCTCACCCTAAACCTAATCCTAAACCTAGCTCTATCCATAAACCTCAACCTAAACCTCACCCTCACCCTAACCCTAACACTAACCCTAACCCTAAACCGCAACCTAACCCTCCGCCTCACTCTAAATCTAACCCTAATCCTCACATTCACCCTCAACCTAAACCTAACCCTAACGCTAAACCTCACCCTAAACCTCACCCAAACTGTAGCCCTCACCCGCACCCTCAACCTCACAGTGACCCTAACTCTCACCATAAAATTAACACTAACCCTAACCCTAACCATAACCATAACAATAACCATAACCCTCGCCCTCAGACTCACCCTCACCAATAACTTAACCCTAACCATAACATTAACAATAACCCTAACCCTAATCCTCACCCCCAAACTCACCCTCAGCCTAACCCTAAACCTAAATGTAAACCTAACCATAACCATAACCCTCACTGTAACCCTAACCCTAACCCTAACCCTAAACCTAACCCTAATCCCTCAGCCTAACCCTCCCCCTAAACAAACCCCAACCCTAAACCTCACGCTAACCCTAAGCCTAACCCTATCCTAACCCTCAACCTCATCGTAACCTTAACTCTAAACCTAACCCTAACAATAACCCTAACCCTAATCCTAAACCTCACCCTAACCATAACCCTCACCCTAAACTAAACTCTCACCCTAACACTAAACCTCACCGCAACACTAACCCTAACCCTAACACTAACCCACACACTAACACTAACCGTAACCCTAACCAGAAACCTCAACTTAACCCTCACCCTCACCCTAACACTAACATTAACCCTAATCCTAACAATAACACTAACCCTAACCCGAAACATCACCCTCACCTTAGTCCTCACCCACACCCTCTCTCTCAGCCTAACTCTAAGCCTAAGCCTAAGTCTCAACCTAAACTTCACACTCACCCTCACCCTAACTCTAATCCTAAACCTAACCCTATTCCTAAACCTCAACTTAACCCTCACCTTCACCCTAACCCTAACACTAACCCTAACCCTAAACCTCACCCTAACCCTAACCCTAATAGTAACACTAACACTAACCCTAAACCTAACCCTCACACTAAGCCTCCCCCTAACACTATATCTAACCCTATACCTCACCCTCACCCTAACCCTAATCCTAACCCTTAACCCCACCCTTAACCTAACCCTAACCCTCACCGGCACCCTCACCCTCACCGTAACTCTAACCCTAACCCTAACAATAACACTAACCCTAACCCTCACCCTAACCCTAACACTGACCCTCACCCTCCCCTCAGACTAACCCTAAGCCTGACCCTAAACCTGAACCTAACCCTCACACTCATGCTAACCCTTACCCTAATCCTAATCCTAACCCTAAGCCAAACCGTCATTCTCATCCTAACCCTCACCCTAACCCTAACTCTAACACTAACACTAACGCTAACTCCCACCCTCAGCCTCACCCTAAACCTAACTCTAACATTAAACCTCACCTTTACCCTAACCCTAACCCTAAACCTCACCCTAACCCTCCCCTTACCCTAACTCTAACACTAAACCTCACACTCACCCTCACCCTAACCCTAACACTAACACTAAACCTCACGCTAAACCTCATCCTAAATGTAGCACTCACCCGCACCCTCAACCTTACTGAAACTCTAACCCTAATCCTAACAATAACACTAACCCTAACAATAACCCTAACCCTAACGATAATCCTCACCCTCAGCCTCACCCTCACCACTAACTTAACCCTAAGCATTACAGTAACAAAAACCCTAACTCTAACCCTGATCCTCACCACCACCCTCACCCTCAGGCTAACCCTAAACCTAAGCCTAACCCTAATCCTCAGCCTCACCCTCAGCCTAACCCAAACCCTAACCCTAACCCTCACCCTAACCCTAAGCCTAACCCTAACCTTAACCCTAACCCTCACACTAACCCTAACCCTAATCCTAATCCTAAATTTAACCCTATCCCTAACCCTAACCCTCAAAGTCAGCCTCAACCTAGCCCTCACCCTAACCCTAATCCTAACCCTAAACCTCATCCTAACCCTCACCCAAACCCTAACCCTAACCCTCACCCTAACCCTAAACCTAACCCTAACACTAATCCTTACTCTAACCCTAAACCTCACCCTCACCCTAACCCTAACTCTTACCCTAACCCTAAACCTAAACCTCATCCTAACCCTAACCCTCACACACACCCTAACCATTACCCTAATCCTAATCCTATCACTAAGCCTAACCCTCACCCACACCCTAACCCTCAACCTAACCCTAACTCTAACACTAACTTTAACCCTCAACCTCACCCTCAGCCTCACCCTAACCCTAACTCTAAACCTAAACCTCAACCTCACCCTAAACCTAAGCCTAAACCTAACGCTAAACTTCACCCTAACACTAACCCTAAAACTCACCCTCACATTAGCCATCACCCTAACCCTAAACCTAACCCTAAAGCTCATCGAAACACTCCCCATAACCCTAACCCTAGCCTCCCAACCTAACCCTAACCCTCAACTTCACCCTCACCCTCAGCCTAACCCTAAGCCTAAACCTAACCCTCACCCTAACCCTCACACTCACCCTCACCCTAACCATAATCCTAAACCATATCCTATCCCTAAAACTCACCCTCACCCTAAACCTAACACTAACCCTAACCCTAAACCTCACCCTAACCCTAACTCTAACCCTAAACCTCAGCCACACCCTAACACAAAACCTAACCCTAAACCGCACCCTAACCCTAACCCTAAACCGCACCCACGCCCTCACCCTCACTGTAACTCTAACCCAACCCTAACAATAACACTAACCCCAATCCTAACCATCACCCTAACCGTAATCTTCACCCCCACCCTCAGCCTCAGCCTAACCCTAAGCCTAAGACTAACCCTCACCCTAACCCTCACACTCACCCTCACCCTAAACCTAATCCTAAACCTAGCCCTATCCATAAACCTCAACCTAAACCTCAACCTCACCATAACCCTAACATTAATCCTAACCCTAAACCTCTACCTAAACCTCCCCCTAACCCTAACTCTAACCCAAACCTCACACTCACCCTCAACCTAAACTTAACCCTAACGCTAAACCTCACCCTAAACCTCACCTTAACTGTAGCCCTCACTCGCACCCTCAACCTCACCGTGACCCTAACCCAAACCCTAAAATTAACACTAAACCTAACCCTCACCCTCAGCCTCACCCTCACCTATAACTTAACCCTAACCATAACGTTAACAATAACCCTAACCCTAATCCTCACCCCCAAACTCACCCTCAGCCTAACACTAGACCTAAGTGTAACCTTAACCCTAACCATAACCCTCACTGTAATCCTAACCCTAACCCTAAACCTAAACCTAACCCTTATCTTCAGCCTCACTCTCACCCTAACCAAACCCCAACCCTAACCCTCACACTAACCCTCAGCCTAAGCCTAACCCTAACGCTCAACCTCACCGTAACCTTAACCCTAAACCTAACCCTAACAATAACCCTATCCCTAATCCTAAACCTCACCCTAACCATAATCCTCACCGTAAACCAAACTTTCACCCTAACACTTAACCTCACCCTAACAGTAACCCTAACCCTAACACTAACCCTTACACTAACCCTAACCGTTACCCTAACCCTAAACCTCAAGTAACCCTCACCCTCACCCTAACCCTAACACTAACCCTAACCCTAAAAATAACACTAACCCTAACTCGAATCATCACTCTCACCTTAGTCGTCAACCCCACCCTCTCCCTGATCCTAACCCTAAGCCTAAGCCTAACCCTCACCCTAACCCTCACACTCACCCTCACCCTAACACTAATCCTAAACCTAACCCTATCCCTAAACCTCAACTTAACCCTCACCCTCACCCTAACCCTAACCCTAACAGTAACACTAACGCTAACCCTAAACCTAACCCTCACACTAAGCCTCCCCCTAACACTATATCTAACCCTAAACCTCACCCTCACCCTAAACCTAACCCTTAACCCCACCTTAAAACTAACCCTAAACCTCACCTGCACCCTCACTCTCACCGTAACACTAACCCTAACCCTAACAATAACACTAACCCCAACCCTCACCCTAACCCTAACACTCACCCTCACCCTCACCCTCAGACTAAACCTAAGCCTAACCCTAACCCTGACACTAACCCTAACACTCACTCTAACCCTTACCCTAATCCTAATCCTAACCCTAAGTCTAACCCTCACTCTCATACTAACCCTCACCCTAAACCTAACTCTAACATTAACCCTAACGATAACCCTCACCCTCAGCCTCACACTAACCCTAACTCTAACCCTAAACCTCACATTCACCCTGACCCTAACCCTAAACCACACCCTAAACCTAACAATAAACCTCATCCTCACCCTAGCCCGCACGCTAACACTAATCCTAAACCTAAACCTCATCCTATCCCTCACCCTCACACTAACCCTAACCCTCACTCTCACCCTAACCCTAAACCAAACACTAAAGCTCAACCTAACCCTAACCCTCACCCTCAACATAACTCTTAACCTAACCCTCACCCTAACCCTATACTTAAACCTCACCCCCACCCTCACCCTCACCGTAACTCTAACCCTAACCCTAACAATAACACTAACTCTAACCCTAACCATCACCCTAACCCTAATCCTCCACCACACCCTCATCCTCAGCCTAACCCTAAGCCTAAGCCTAACACTCACCCTAACCCTCACACTCACCCTCAACCTAACCCTAATCCTAAAGCTAGCCCTATCCCTAAACCTCAACCTAAACCTCACCCTCACCCTAACCCTAACACTAACCCTAAACTTCACCCTAACCCTCCCCATAACCCTAACTCTAACCCTAAACCTCACACTCACCCTCACCCTAACCCTAACCCCAACACTAAACCTCACACTAAACCTCACTCTAACCATAACCCTCACCGCACTCTCAACCTCACCCTAACTCTAACACTAACCCTAACGATAACACTAACCCTAACCATTACCCTAACCCTAATCCTCACCCCCACCCTCACCCTCAGCATAACCCTAACCCTAAGCCTAACCCTAAACCTAACCCTCACATACCCTAACCCTAACCGTAACCCTAAATCTCAACCTAACCCTCACCATAACCTTGACCCTAACACAAACCCTAACCCTTACCCTTGACCTTCCCTCCCCCTAACCGTAAATATAATCCTAAAACTCACACTCAGCCTTATCTATATCCTAACCCTAACCCTCCCCCTAAACCTAACCCTCACCCTCACTGTGACCCTAACACATGTCCTAACCGTCACCCTAACCCTAACCCTAAACCTCACCCAAACACTAATCCTAACCCTCACACTCACCCTAGCCCTCACCCAAACCCTAATTCTAACCCTAATTCTCATCCTAACCCTCACCCTAACACTTACATTAACATTCACCCTAATCCTAAGCCAAACCCTAACCCTCAACCTAACCCTAACCCTCAACCTCACTGTAACCCTAAACCTAACCATCACCCTAACCCTAAATTTAACCCGAACCCTAACTCTCACCCTAACTCTACCCATAACTCTCATCCTAACCCTAAGCCTCACCCTCACCCTCACACTAAGCTTAACCCTAAGCCTAACCCTAACCCTAACCCTAACCCTCACACTAATCCTAACACATACCCTAATCCTAATCCTAACACTAAGCCTTACCCTCAACCTCACCCTAACCCTCACCGTAACGCTTACTCTAACACTAACCCTAAACCTAACCCTCACCCTCAGCCTCACCCTAACCCTAACTCTAACCCTAAACCTCACGCTCACCCTAAACCTAACCCTAAACCTCACCCTAACCCTAACCCTTAACCTCACCCTCACCCTAGCCTTCACCCTAACCCTAATCCTAACCCTAACCCTCATCGGAACGCTCAACCTAACAGTAACCCTAACCCTCACCCTCACCCTCAACCTAACCCTAACCCAAAACCTAACCGTAACCCTCAACCTAACCCTAAACCTCATCCTCAATGTAACCCTTACCCTAACACTCACCCTAACCCTAAACTTAACCTGAATCCTAACTCTCACCCTAACCCTAACCCTAAACCTCACACTCACCCTAACCCTAACCCTAATACTAATGCTAACACTAACCCTAACCCTCACCCTCACTCTCACCCTCACCTTAAGCCTAAACCTAAAATTAATCCTAACCCTAACCCTAACCCTAAACCTCACCCTCACCATAAAACTCACGGTAACCCTAACACTAATCCTCAATCTAACCCTCATCCTCACCCTCACCCTAGCCCTCACCCTAAACTTAACCCTCATCATCACCCTAAACCTCACATTAACCCTAACACTAATCCTCAATCTAACCCTCAGCCTAACTCTCACCTTTACCCTTACCGTCACCACACCCTAACCCTCACCCTAACCCTACCCCTCACCCTGACCCTAACCCTACCCCTAAACCTCACCCTCACCCTAACCCTCACTGTAACCCTAACCCTAACATTAAACCTCACCCTATCCCTAACCCTAACCCTCACCCTCAACCACATGTTCAGCCTAATCCTAAGCCTAAGCTTAACCCTTACCCTAAACCTCACACTCACCCTAGCCTTCACCCTCAGACTTACCCTAACCCTAACTCTAACCCTAAAACTCACCCTCATCCTAACCCTAACCCTAAACCTAACCCTAAACCTCATCCTAACCCAAACCCTAAACCTTACCCTCAGCCTAGCCCTCACCCTAAACCTAATCCTAAAACTAACCCTCATCCTAACCATCACCCTAACACTAACCCGAACCCGAACCCTCATGCTCACCCTAATCCTAAACCTAACCCGAACACTCAACCAAATCCTAACCCTCACCCTCACTGTAACCGTTACCCTAATCCTCACCCTAAACCTAAAATTAACCCGAACCCTCACTCTCAGCCTAACCCTAAGCTTAAGCCTAACCCTAACTCTAACACTAAGCCTAAACCTAATTCTCAACCTCATCCTCAATCTAACTCTAACTCTAACCCTAAACCTCACTCTCACGCTAACCCTAACTCTAACCCTATCCCAAACACTAAAACTCACCCTAAACCTAACCCGAACCCTCACCCTCATTGTAAATCTAACCCTAACCCTAACAATAACCCTAACCCTAACCCTCACCCTAACCATAATCCTCACCCTAATATTAACCCTCACCCTAACTCTTACCCTCACCCTAACACTAACCCTAACCCTAACACTAACCCTCACAATAACCCTAACCCTCATCCTAATCCTAAACCTCAACCTAACCCTAACCCTAACTCTAACCCTCACCCTCACCCTAGCCCTCACCCTAACCCTAACCCTAACGCTCATCCTCACCCTAAACCTCACACTAACCCTAACCCTAACCCCAAACCTCAATCTAAACCTAACCCTAACAGTCACCCTTATCTTATATCTCACCCTCAGCCTAAACCTCAACTTTACCCTTACCATCATCCTCACCCTAACCCTAAAACTCATCCTAACCCTCACCATAACCTTAAACCTAACCATCACCCTAACCCTAACCCTCAACCTCAACCTCATGCTTAGCTTAACCCTAAGCCTTAACCTTACTCTAATGCTCACCCTCAACCTAGCCCTCACCCTAATCCTAATCCTAAGCCTATCCCTCATCCTAACCCTCACCCTAACCCTAACCCTAAAAATCACCCTAACCCTAATCCTCACCCCCACCCTCATCCTCCACATAACCCTAATCCTAAGCTTAACCCTAACACTAACCCTCACATACCCTCACGCTAACCCTAATCCTAACCCTAACCCTAAACCTAAACCTCAACCTAACCCTCACCCTAACCTTAACCCTAACACTGACCATAACCATAAGCCTCGACCTAACCCTCCGCCTAACCCTAAATCTAACCCTAAAACTCACCCTCACCCTAACCCAAATCCTAACCCTAACCCTGAACCTAACCTAACCATCACCCTCACTGTAACGCTCACCCTGATCCTAACTCTCACCCTAACCGTCACACTAACCCTAAATCTCACCTGAATACTAACCCTAACCCTCCCCCTCCCCCTAGCCCTCACCCTAACCCTAAACCTAACCCTAATGCTCAACCTAAACCTCACCCTAACCTTAACACTAACCCTGACCCTAAACGTAAGCCTAACCCTAATCCTCAACCTAACCCTAACCCTCATGCTCACCATAACCATAACCCTCACCCAAACCCTAAACTTAACCCGAACCCTAACTTTCACCCTAATCCGACCCCTAACTCTCACCCTAACCCTATCCCTCACCCTCACCCTCACCCTTAGCCTAACCATAAGCTAACCCTAACCCTAACCCTAACCCTCACACTCACGCTAACCTGTACCCTAATCCTAATCCTAACACCTAGCCTAAACCTCACCCTCACTCTAACCCTCACTGTAACCTTAAATCTAACACTCACCCTAACCCTAACCCTCACCCTCAGCCTCACCCTAACCTTAACTCTAACCCTAAACCTGACCCTCACACTAACCCTAACCCTAAACCTCACCCTCACCCTAGCTCTCACCCTAACCCTTATCCTAAACCTAACCCTCATCCTAACCCTCACCTTCACCCTCACTTTCACCCTAACCCTAACCCTAACCCTAACCCTAACCCTCAACCTAACCCTAACCCTAACTCTCACCCTAACCCTAAACCTAAACCTCACCCTCACCCTAACCCTCACACTCACCCTCACCTTCAGCCTAACACTAAGCCTAAAACTAACCCTAACCCTAACCCTCACACTCACCCAAAAACTAACCCTAATCCTAATCCTAACACTAACCCTAAACCTCACCCTCACCCTAACCCTCACCTTAAGCCTAACCCTAACATTAATCCTAATCCTAACCCTAAACCTCACACTTACCCTCACCCTTACCTGAATCCTAATCCTAACACTAAGCCTAACACTCATTCTCATCCTAACCCTCACTGTAACCATAACTCTAACACTAACCCTAACACTAACCCTCACCCTCTGCCTCACCCTAACCCTAACGCTAAACCTAACCCTACACCTCACCCTAACCCAAACCCTAAACCTCACCCTAACCCTAGCCCTCACCCTAACCATAAAACTAACCCTCATCCTAACCCTCAGAATAACAATAACCCTAACCCTCACCTTCACCCTCACCCTAACCCTAAACCTAACCCTAAGCCTCCACCTAACCCCAACCCTCACCCTCACTGTAACAGTTACCCTTACCCTAACCCTAAACTTACCCCGAACCCTAACTCTCACCCTAACCCTAACCCTAACCCTCACCCTAACCCTAACCCTCAACCTAACCCTCACCCTCAACCTAACCCTAAGCCTAAACCTATCCCTAACCCTACCCTCATCCTATCCCTCACCCTAACCTAACCCTCATCCTATACCTAACCCTCACCCTTACCCTCACCCTCACCCTCACCGTAACTCTAACCCTAACCCTTACAATAACACTAAACCTAACCCTAAGCCTAACCCTCAACCTAAACCTCAACCTAAACCTCACCCTCACCCTAACCCTAACACTAACCCTAACCCTAACCCTCCCCCTAAACCTAACTCTAACCCTATACCTCACATTCACCCTAACCCTAATCCTTACCCTAACCCTAAACCTCACCCTACACCTAACCCTAATTCTCACTCTTACCCTCACCCTCACCCTCATCGTAACTCTAACCCTAAACCTAACAATAACACTAAATCTAACCCTAAACCTAACCCTTACACTAATCCTACCCCTAACCCTAACACTCAGCCTCAACCTAACTGCAAACTTAATCATAACCATAACACTAACAAGAATCCTAACCCTAACCCTAATCCTAACCCTCACCCTCACCCTAAAACTCATCCTTTCCCTAACCCTCAACCTAACCTTAACCCTGACCCTCACCATAACCCTAAGCCACATCCTAACCCTCACCCTCACCCTAACCCTAACCCTAAACCTCACCCTAACACTAACCACAACCCTCACCTTCACCCTAGCCCTCACGCTAACCCTAATCCTAACCCTAATCCTCAACCTAACATTGACCCTAACCCTAACCCTAACACTCAACCTAACCCTAATCCTAACCCTCAACCTCAACCTAACCCTAACTCTCACCCTTACTATAACCCGAACCCAAAACCTCACCCAAACCCTAAACTTAAACCTCATCCTAAACCTCACCCTAACCCTAACCGTAACCCTCACACTAACCCGCACCCTAACCCTAACTGTAACCCTAAACGACACCCTCACCCTCACCCTTATCCAAACCATAACCCTAAACCTCACCCTCAACCTAACCCTCAACCTCACCCTCACCGTAACTCTAACCCTAAACCTAACAATAACACTAACACTAAACCTAACCCTAACCCTCACCTTCACCATAACCTTAACCCTAACCCAAACCCTCAGCCTAACCTTAACCCTAACCCTAATCCTAAACCTCACCCTAACCCTAACCCTAACCCTAACCCTCACCCTCACCGTAACAGTAACCTAACCCTAAACGAAACAATATCCCTAACTCTAACCCTAACCCTCACCCAAATCATAACCCTCACCCTAAAATTAACCCTCACCCTAACACTTAACCTCACCATAACACTAACACTAACCCTAACACTAACGCTCACACTAACCCTAACCGTAAACCTAGACATCACCTTAACCCTAACCCTCACCCTCAACCTCAAGCTCAGCATAAACCTAAGCCTAAGCCTAACCCTTACTGTAAGCCTCACCCTCACCCTAGCCCTCAACCTAACCCTAACACTAACCATCACCAAACCCTAATCCTCACCCCCAACCTCACCCTCAGCCTAACCCTAATACTAAGCCTAACCCTAACCCTCACCCTCAGAAACCCTCACCCTTACCCTAATTCTAACCCTAACCCTAACCCTAAACCTCAACCTAACCCTCCCCCTAACCTTATCACTAACACTAACCCTAACGCTAACCCTCGACCTAACCTTCCCCCAACACTAAATCTAACCCGAAAACTCACACTCACCCTAGCCCAAATCCTAACCCTAAACCTCACCCTTACCCTAACCCTCAGCCTCATTGTAACCCTAACCCTCATCCTAACCGTCACCCTAACCCGAACCCTAACCCTAAACCTCACCCAAACACTCGACCTAACCCTACAACTAACCCTAAATCTAACCTTAAATCTCCCCCATATCCTAACCTTAATCCTAAGCCTAACCCTAAAGCTCACCCTAACCCTAACCCTCACCCTCACCTTCACCCTGACCATAACTCTAACCCTAACCCTAACAATAACACTAATCCTAACCCTAAACCTAACCCTAACCCTAACCCTAATCCTAACACTCACCCTCACCCTAAACATAATCTTAAACCTAATCCTCAACCTCACCCTAACCCTCAACCACACTGTAACCATAACACTCATCCTAACCTTAAACCTAACCCTAACCCTAACCCTAAACCATACCCTAACACTAACTCTAACACTCACCCTTACCCTAGCCCTCACCATAACCCTAATCCTAACCCTAACCCTCACCCTAAACTCAACGCTCACCCTCACCCTCACACTCAGCCTAACCCTAAACCTAAGCCTAACCCTAACCCTAACCATCACACTCACCCTAAATTTACCCTAATCCTAATCCTAAGCCTAAGCCAAAGCCTAACCCTCACCATCACCCTCACCCTAACCCTAACCATCACCCTAACCCTAACTCTAACACTAACCCTAACCCTAACCCTCAACCTCAGCCTCACGCTTACCCTAACACTAAAAATAAACCTCAACCTCATCCTAACTCTAAAATTAACCCTAAACCTAAACCTCACCCTAACCCTAACCAAAAACCTCACCCTCAACCTAGCCTTCACCCTAACCTTAATCCTAACCCTAACCCTCATACTACCCCTCCCCATAACCCTAACCCTAAAACTCACCTTCAACCTAACCCTCACCCTAACCTTAACCCTAAAACTAACCCTAACATTAACGCTCGACCAAGCCCTCCAACTAAACCTAAATCTACCACTAAACCTCACCTTCACCCTAATCCTAAACCTAAGCCTAACCCTAAACCTCACCCTAACCCTAACCCTAATCCTCACCCTCACTCTCACCATAACTCTAACCCTAACCCTAACAATAACACTAATCCTAAACTTAAACCTAACCCTAACTCTAACCCTAATCCTAACTCTCACCCTCACCCTAACCATAATCTTAAACCTAACCATCAACGTAACCCTAAACCTCACCCTCACCTTAACCCTAACCTCATCCTAACGCTAACCCAAACCCTAACCCTAAATATAAACCTTACCCTAACACTAACCGTAACCCTCACCTCACCTAGCCTTCACCCTCACCATAAACCTAAACCTAACCCTCACCCTAACCCTAAACTTAACTGAACCCTAACTCTCACCCTAACACTAACCCTCACCCTAACCCTAACCCTCTCCCTCACCCTCACTCTCAGCCTAACATTAAGCCTAAGCCTAACCCTAACCCTAACCCTCACACTCACCCAAACTCTTCCACTAATGCTAATCTTAACCCTAAGCCTAACCCTCACCCTCACCCTCACCCTCACACTAACCCTCACCCTAACCCTAACTCTAACACTAACCATAAACCTAACCCTCAACCTCAGCCTCAACCTTAACCTAACTCTAACCCTAAACCTCACCCTCACCGTAACCCTAACTCTAAACCTAACCCTAACACTAAACCTCACCCTAAACCTAACCCTCACCCTCACAGTAACTGTAACCCTAACCCTAACCCTAACAATAACCCTAAACCTAACCCTAACCCTAACCCTAACCCTAATCCTAACTCTCACCCTCACCCTAACCATAATCTTAAACCTAACCATCAACGTAACCCTAAACCTCACCCTCACCGTAACCCTAACCCTCATCCTAACCCTAACCCAAACCCTAACCCTAAATCTAAACCTTACCCTAACACTAACCCTAACCCTCACCTCACCTAGCCTTCACCCTCACCCTAAACCTAAACCTAACCCTCACCCTAACCCTAAACTTAACTGAACCCTAGCTCTCAACCTAACACTAACCCTCACCCTAACCCTAACCCTCACCCTCACCCTCACTCTCAGCCTAATCCTAAGCCTAAGCCTAACCCTAACCCTAACCCTCACACTCACCCAAACCCTTACACTAATGCTAATCCTAACCCTAATCCTAACCCTCACCCTCACCCTCACCCTCACCCTAACCCTCACCCTAACCCTAACTCTAACACTAAACATAAACCTAACCCTCAACCTCAGCCTCAACCTTAACCTAACTCTAACCCTAAACCTCACCCTCACCGTAACCCTAACTCTAAACCTAACCCTAACACTAAACCTCACCCTAAACCTGACCCTCACCCTCACAGTAACTGTAACCCTAACATTAACCCTAACAATAACCCTAAACCTAACCCTAAATCTCACCCTAACCATAACCCTCACCCTAACATTAACCCTCACCTTAACACTTACCTTCACCCTAACACTAACCCTAACCCTAACACTAAATCTCACACTACCCTAATCCTCACCCTAATCCTAAATCTCACCCTAACCCTAACCTTAAATCTAACCCTCACCCTCACCCTAGCCCTCACCCTAACCCTAATTCTAACCCACACCCTCACACTCACCCTAAACCTCATCCTCACCCTAAACCTCACACTAACCCGAACCCTAACCCTAATCCTCAATCTAACCCTCACCCTAAACCTAACCCTAACCATAAACCTAACCTTAACCCTCATCCATATCTTAACCCTCAAACTCAGCCTAAAACTCACGTTTACCCTTACCATCATCCTCACCCTAACCCTCACCCTAACCATAAACCTCATCCTAACCCTCACCCTAACCTTAAACCTAAACATGGCCCTAACCTGAAACCTCACCCTCAACATCATGCTCAGCCTAACCCTAAGCCTAAACCTAACACTTTCTCTAAATTTCACCCTCACCCTAGCCCTCACCCTAACCCTAATCCTAACCCTAACCCTCATCCTAACTCTCACCCTAACCCTAAACCTAACCGTCACCCTAACCCTAATCCTCACCCCACCCTCACGCTCAGCATAACCCTAACTCTAAGCCTAACTGTAACCCTAACCCTCACATACCCTAAACCTAACGCTAATCCTAAGCCTACCCCTAAACATTAACCTAACCATCACCCTAACCTTAACCCTAACACTAATCCTAATCCTAACCCTCGACTGAACCCACCCCCTAACCCTAAATCTAACCCTAAAACTCACGATCACCCTAACCCAAATCCTAACCATAACCCTCAATCTTACTCTAACCCTCACCCTCACTATAACGCTCACTCTCATCCTAACCATCACCCTAAGCTTAATCCTAACCCTAAACCTCACCCAAACACTAACCCTAACCTTCATAGCCTTCACCCTAACCATCACCAAACCCTAATCCTAACCCCCAACCTCACCCTAAGCCTAACCCTAATCCTAAGAGTAACCCTAACCCTCACCGTCACAAACCCTCACCCTTACCCTAATTCTAACCCTAACACTAACCCTAAACCTCAACCTAACCCTCACCCTAACCTTATCACTAACACTAACCCTAACCCTAACCCTAGACCTAACCTTCCCCCGAACACTAAATCTAACCCGAAAACTCACCCTCACCCTAACCCAAATCCTAACCCAAACCCTCACACTTTCCCTAACACTCACCCTCATTGTAACCCTAACCCTCATCCTAACCGTCACCTCCTAACCCTAAACCTCATCCTAACCCTCACCCTAACACTAATCCTAACCTTCACCCTAATCCTAAGCCTAACCCTAACCCTCAACCTAACCCTAACCCTCAACCTCACTGTAAACCTAACCCTAACCCTCACCCTAAGCCTAAACTTAACCCGAACCCTAACTATCACACTAACCCTACCCCTAAACCTCACCCTAACCCTAACCCTAACCCTAAACCTCACCCAAACTCTAACCCTAACCCTCACCCTCACCCTAGCCCTCAACCCTAACCCTAATCCTAAACCTAATCCTCATCCTAAAACTCACCCTAACCCTAACCCTAAACCTCACCTTAATCCTAAGCCTAACCCTAACCCTCAACCTAACCTTAACCCTCAAACTCACTGTAACCCTAACCCTAACCCTCACCCTAACCCTAAACTTAACACGAACCCTAACTCTCACCCTAAACCTACCCCTAACTCTCACCCTAACCCTAACCCTCACACTCACCCTCACCCTCAGCCTAACATTAAGCCTAAGCCTAACCCTAAACCTAACCCTCACAGTCACCCTAACCCTTACCCTAATCCTAATCCTAACACTAAGGCTAACCCTTACCCTCACCCTATCCTTCACGGTAACCCTAACTCTAACACTGACCCTAACACTAACCCTCACCCTCAGCCTCACCCTAAACTTAACTCTAACCTTCAACCTCACCCTCACCCTAACCCTAACCCTAAACCTTAACCCTAAACCTCACCCTAACCCTAAACCTAAACCTCACCCACACCCTCGCCCTCACACTAACCCTAATCCTAACTGTAACGCTCATCCTAAGCCTCACCCTAACACTAACCCTAACTGTCACCTTCACCATCACCCTAACCCTAACCTAACCCTCAAACTAACCCAATCCCTAACTCTCACCCTAACCCTAAACCTAACCCTCACCCTAACCCTAAACCTCAACCTCACCCTTACTCTCAGGCTAACCCTAAGCCTAAGCCTAACCCTAAACCTAAACTTCACACTCACCCTAAACCTTACCCTAATCCTAATCCTAACCCTAAGCCTAACCCTCACCCTCACCCTCACCCTCACCCTCACCCAAACCCTTAACCTAACCCGAACTCTAACACTAACTCTACACCTAAACCTCAACCTCCGCCTCACGTTTTCCCTAACTCTAACCCTAATCCTCACCCTCAGCCTAACCCTAACTCTAAACCTAACCCTAACACTGAACCTCACCCTACCCCTAACCTTAAACCTCATCCTAACCGTAACCTAACCCTAACCCAAACAATAACCCTAACCCTAAACCTAACACTAACCCTCACCCTCACCATAAAAGTCACCCTAACATTAACCCTCACCCTAAAACTTACCCTCACTCTAACACTAACCCTAAATCTAACATTAACCCTCACACTAATCCTAAACCTCACCCTAACCCTAACCCTAAATATAACCCTCACCCTCACCCTTGCCCTCACCCTAACCCTAATTATAACCCTCACCCTCACCCTACCCCTAACCCTCATCCTCACCCTAACGCTCACACTAACCCTCACCCTAACCCTAATCCTCAATCTAACCTTCACCGTAACCTTAACCCTAACCCTTAAACTAACCTTAACCCTCACGCTCACCGTAACCCTAACCCTAAACCTCACCGTAACCCAAAACTTAACCCGAACACTAATTCTCACCCTAACCCTCACCCAAACCCTACCCCTAATTCTCACCCTAACCCTAACCCTCATACTCAGCCTAACCCTAAGCCTAAGCCTAAACCTAACCCTAACACTCACCCTCACCCTCACCCTTACCCGAATCCTAATCCTAACACTAAGACTAACACTCACCCTCACCCTAACCCTCACTGTAACCCTAATTCTAAGACTAACCCTAACCCTAACCCTCAGCCTCAGACTCACCAGAACCCTAACTCTAACCCTAAACCTCACTCTAAACCTAACCCTAACACTAAAACTCTCCCTAAACCACACCCTAACCTTTACCCAAATCCTAATCCTAACACTAAGCCTAACACTCACCCTCACCCTAACCCTCACTATAACCCTAAGCTAACACTAACTCTAACCCTAAACCTAACCCTAAACCTCACCCTAACCCAAACCCTAAACCTCACCCTCACCCTAGCCCTCACCCTAACCCTAATCCTAAAACTAACCCTCATCCTAACCCTCACCCTAACACTAAACCTAACCCTCACCCTCACCCTCACCCTAACCCTAACCCTAACCCTCAACCTAACCCTAAACCTCACCCTCACTGTAACCGTTACCCTTACCCTCACCCTAACCCTAAACAAAACCCGAACACTTACTCTCACCCTAACCCTAACCCTATCCCTCACCCTAACCCTAACCCTCATCCTAACCCTCACCCTCAGCCTAAGGCTAAGCCTAACCCTATGCCTAACCCTCATCCTATCCCTCACCCTCAGCCTAAACCTCACCTAAATCATAACCGTAACCCTCACCCTTACCCTCACCCTCACCCTCACCGTAACTCTAACCCTAACCCTAAGAATAACACTGAACCGAACCCTAAACCTAACCATAACACTAATCCTACCCCTAACCCTCACCCTCAGCCTCAAATTCAATGCAAACTTAACCATAACGATAACACTAACAATAATCCTAAACCTAACCCTAATCTTAACCCTCACCCTCACCCTAACCCTAATCCTAACCCTAATCCTCAACCTAACACACACCCTAACCCTACCCCTAACCCTAATCCTCACCCTAACACTAACCCTAACCCTAACCTTCAACCTCACCCTAACTGTAACCTAACCCTAACCCAAAAAATAACCCTAACCCTCACCCTAACCATAACACTCACCCTAACATTAACCCTCACCCTAACACTTACCCTCACCCTAACACTAACCCTAACCCTATCATTAACCCTCACACTAACCCTAACCCTCACCCTAACCATAAACCTAGCCATCTCCCTAACCCTAACCCTCACCCTCAACCTCACGCTCAGGCTATCCCTAAGCCTAAGCCTAACCCTTACTCTAACCCTCACTCTCACCCTAGCCCTCACCCTAACCCTAATCCTAACCTTATCCCTCATCCTAAAACTCACCCTAACCCTAACCACCACCCTAACCCTAATACTCACCCCCACCCTCACCCTCAGACTAACTCTAACCCTAAGCCTAACCCTAACCCTAACCCTTACATACCCTCACCCATACCCTAACCCTAACCCTAAACCTAACCCTAAACCTCAACCTAACCCTCACCCTAACCTTATCACTAACACTAACCCTAACCCTAACCCTCGACCTAACCTTCCCCCTAAAACTGAATCTAAACCGAAAACTCACCCTCACCCTAACCATAATCTTATCCCTACTCCTCAACCTAACCCTATCCCTCACCCT
This sequence comes from Dipodomys merriami, assembly GCF_024711535.1. Lineage (NCBI taxonomy): Eukaryota > Metazoa > Chordata > Mammalia > Rodentia > Heteromyidae > Dipodomys > Dipodomys merriami. The sequence goes on along the minus strand of NW_027206088.1, from coordinate 707,331 downwards.
CACTGTAACCCTAAACTCATCGTAACCCTAACCCTAACCCTAACCCTACCCATAAACCATACCCTAACACTAAACCTAAAACTCACCCTCCCCCTAGCCCTCACCCTAACCCTAATCTTAACCCTACCCCTCATCCTAACACTTAAGCTCACCCTCACCCTCACTATCAGCCTAACCCTAAGCTTAAGCCTAACCCTAACCTTAACCATCACACTCACCCTAAACTTACCCTAATCCTAATCCTAACCCTAAGCCTAAGCCTAAACCTCACCCTCACCATCACCCTAAGCCTAACCCTAACCCTAAACCTCAACCTCAGCCTCACGCTTACCCTAACTGTAAACCTAAACCTCAACCTCACCCTAACCCTCACACTAACTATAAACCTAAACCTCACCCTCAACCTAGCTCTCACCCTAACCTTAATCCTAACCCTAACCCTCATCCTAACCCTCCTGATAACCCTAACCCTCAAACTCACCCTCAAGCTAACACTCACCCTAACGTTAACCCTAACCTTAACACTAACCATAACCCTAACCCTCAAACTAATCCTCAGCCTAACCCTATTCCTAATCCTAACACTAACTCTATGCCTCACCCTCACCCTAACCCTCACCTTAAGCCGAACCCTAACATTAATCCTAAACCTAACCCTAACCCTAAATCTCATCCTCACCCTAAACCTCACACTAAACCTAACACTAGTCCTCAAACTTACCCTCACCCACACCCTCACACTAACCCTAACCCTCATTCTCACCCTAAACCTCACACTAACCTTAACACTAAGCCTTAATCTAAATCTCACCCTCACCCTAACCTTAACTCTAACCCTCATCCTAAACCTAACCCCCACCCATTCCATAACCCTCACCCTCAGCCTAACCCTCACCCTTAAACTTCACGTCACCCCCACCCTAACCCTCACCCGAACCCTAACCCTCACCCTGACACTAACCCTACCCCTAAAACTCACCCTCACCCGAACCCTAACTCTAACCCAAACCCTAACACTAAACCTCACCTGAACCTTAACCCTAAACCTCACCCTCAACTTCATGCTCAGTCTAAGCCTAAGCCTAAGCCTAACCCTTACCCTAACCCTCACCCTCACCCTAGCCATTACCCTACAGGTAAGCCTAACCCTAACCCTCATCCTAACCCTCACCCTAACCTGAACCCTAACCATCACCGTAAACCTAATCCTCACCCCCAACCTCACCCTCAGCCTAACCCTAACCCTAACCCTCACCCTCACCCTAAGCCTCACCCTCAACATAACTCTAACCATTACCCTAACAATAACACTAATCCTAACCCTAAAACTAACCCTAACCCTAAACCTAACCCTAACACACACCCTCACACTAACCATAATATTAACCCTAACCCTCATCCTAACCCTAATACAAAACCTACCCCTAATCGTAAACCTTACCCTAACACTAACCCTAAACCTCACCCTCACCCTAGCCCTCACCCTAACCCTAATCCTAACCCTAACCCTCACCCTTGCCCTCACCCTAACCCTAATCCTAACCCTAACCCTCACCATAACCCTAAACTTAACCGAACCTTAACTCTCACCCTAACCCTAAACCTAACCCTCACCCTAACCCTAACCCTCACCTTCACCCTCACTCTCAGCCTAACCCTAAGCCTAAGCCTAACCCTAAAACTCACACTCACCCTAACCCTTACCCTAATCCTAATCCTAACCCTAATCCTAAACCTAACCCTCAACCTCAGCCTCACCCTTACCCTAACTCTAACACTAAAACTCGCCATCACCCTAAACCTAACTCTAACCCTAACCCTAACAGTAAACCTCACCCTAACCCTAACCCTAATACTAAACCTCACCCTATCCCTAACACTAACCCTCACCCTCAACTTCACGCTCAGACTAACCCTAAGCCAAAGGCTAACCCTTGACCTAACTCTCACACTCACCCTATCCCTCACCCTAAATCTAAGCCTAACCCTAACCCTAACCCTATACCTCAACTTAACCCTCACCCTAACTTTAACCCAAACACTAATCCTAACCCTAACCCTCGACCTAACCCTCCCCATAACCCTAAATCTAACCCTAAAACTCACCATCACCCTAACATAAATACTAAACCTAACCCTAACACTAACCCTAACCCTCACCCTCACTGTAACCCTAACCCTCAACCTAACCCTCACCCTAACCCAAACCATAACCTAAACCTCACCCAAACACTAACCCTAATCACCACCCTCAAACGAGCCCTCACCATAACCCTACCCTAACCCTCACCCTAATCCTAAGCCTTAGCCTCACTCTAACAATAACTCTAACGCTAACACTAACCCTCACAATAACCCTAACCCTCCCCCTAATCGTAAATGTCACCCTAACCCTAACCCTAACTTAACCCTCACCCTCACCCTAGCCCTCACCTAACCCTAATTATAACCCTCACCCTCACCCTAACCCTAACCATCATCCTCACACTAAACCTCACACTAACCCTAGCCCTAACCCTAATCCTCAATCTAACCCTCACCCAAACCCTAACCATAACCCAAAACCTAACCCTAGCCCTCACCCTTATCTTAAACCTCAACCTCAGCCTACACCTCACCTTTACCCTTACCATCATCCTCACCCTAACCCTCACCCTAATCCTAAAACTCATCCTAACCCTCACCCTAAACGTAAACCTAACCATCACCCAACCCTAACCCTCACTCTCAACCTCACCCTCAGCCTAACTCTAAGCCTAAGCCTAGCCCTTACTCTAACCCTCACCCTCACCCTAGCCCTCACCCTAACAATAATCCTAACCCTATCCCTCATCCTAACCCTCAACCTAACCTTAACCCTAACCATCACCCTAATCCTAATCCTCCCCACAACTTCACGCTCAGCCTAACCATAAGCCTAAGCCTAACCCTAACCCTAACCCTCACATACCCTCACCCTAACCCTAAACCTAACCCTAAATCTCAACCTAACCCTCACCCTAAACTTAACCCTAACACTAACCCTAATCCTAATCCTCGACCTAACCTTCACCCTAACCATAAATCTAACCCTAAAACTCACCCTCACCCTAACCCAAAACCCAACCCTAACACTCACCCTTACCCTAACCCTCTCCCACACTGTAACCCTAACCCTCAATCTAACCCTCACCCTAACCCTAACCCTAAACCAAAACCTCCCCCAAACACTAACCCTAACCCTCACCCTGACCCTAGCCCTCACCCTAACCCTAACCCTAACCCTAATCTTCATACTAACACTCACCCTAAGTCTTTCCCTAACACTCACCCTAATCCTAAGCCTAACCCTAAACCTCAACCTAACCCTAACGCTAACGCTCACCATAACCCTAACCCTAACCCTCACCCTAACACTAAACTTAACCCGAACCCTAACTCTCACCCTAACCCTAACCCTAATCCTCACCCTCACTCTCAGCCTAACCCTAAGCCTAAGCCTAACCCTAAACCTAACCCTCACACTCACCCTAACCCTTACCCTAATCCTAATCCTAAACCTAAGCCTAACCCTCACCCTCCCCCTCAGCCAAAACCTCAACCTAACCCTAACTCTAACACTAACCCTACACCTAACCCTCAACCTCAGCCTCACCCTTACCCTAACTCTAACCCTAAACCTCACCCTCACCGTAACCCTAAATCAAACAATATCCCTAACACTGAACCTCACCCTAACCCTTACCCTAACCCTCACCCTCATCATAACCGTAACCCTAACCTTAACCCTAACAATAACCCTAACAGTAAACCTCACCCTCACCCTAACCATAACCCTCACCCTAACATTAACACTCACCCTAACCCTTACTGTCTCTGTAACACTAACCCTAACCCTAACACTAACCCTCACACTAACCCTAACCCTCACCCTAATCCTAAAATTCACCCTAACCCTAACCCTAACTCTAACCCTCACCCTCACCCTAGCCCTCACCCTAACCCTTATTCTAACCCTCACTCTCACCCTAACCCTAACCATCATCCTCACCCTAAACCTCACACTAACCCTAACCCTAACCCTAATCCTGAATCTAACCCTCACCCTAAACCTAAACCTAACCCTAAACCTAACCCTAACCCTCACCCTTTTCTTAACCCTCACCCTCAGCCTAAACTTCAATTTTACCCTTACCAACATCCTCACCCTAACCATCACCCTAACCCAAAACCTCAACCCAACCCTCACCCGAACCGTAATCCTAACCATCACCCTAACCCTAAATCTCACCCTCAGCCTCTCGCTCAGCCTAACCCTAAGCCTAAGCCTAGCCCTAACCCTAACTCTCACAATCACCCTAACACTAATCCTAACCCTAACCCTCATCCTAACCCTCACCCTAACACTAACCTTCACCCTCACCTTCACCCTAAACCTAACCCTAACCCTAACCCTCAACTTTACCCTAACCCTAACTCTCACCCTAACCCTAACCCTAACCCTCACCCTCAACCTAACCCTCACCCTCACCCTCACCTTCAGCCTAACACTAAGCCTCACCCTAACCCTAACCCTAAGCCTCACACTCACCCTAACCCTAACCCTAATCCTAATCCTAACACTAACCCTAAATATCACCCTCAGCCTAACCCTCACCTTAAGCCTAAATCTAAAATTAATCCTAACCCTAATCCTAACCCTAAACCTCATCGTCACCCTAAACCTCACACTAACCCTAACACTAGTCCTCAATCTAACCCTCACCCTCACCCTCACCCTAGCCCTCACCCTAACCCTAACCCTCATCCTCACCCTAAACGTCACACTAACCTTAACACTAATCCTCAATCTAACCCTCACCCTCACCCTAACACTAATCCTAACCCTCATTCTAAACCGAACCCTCACCCTTACCATAACCCTCAACCTCAGCCTAATCCTCAACTTTACCCTTACTGTCACCCCCACCCTAACCCTCACCTGAACCCTAACCCTCACGCTGACGCTAACCCTACCCCTAAACCTCACCCTCATCCTAACCCTAACTCTAACCGTAACCCTAACACTAAACCTCACCCTATACCTAACCTTAACCCTCACCCTCAACCTCATGCTCAGCCTAAACCTAAGCCTAAGCCTAACACTTACCCTAACCCTCACCCTCACCCTAGCCCTCACCCTAACCCTAAGCCTGACCCTAACCCTCATCCTAACCCTCACCTTAACCCTAACCCTAACCATCACCCTAACCCTAATCCTAACTCACACCCTCACCCTCAGCCTTACCCTCAGCCTAAGCCTAAGCCTAACCCTAACCCTCACACTCACCTCACCCTAACCCTAATCCAAACCCTAACCCTAACCCTAAACCTCAACCTAACCCTCACCCTAACCTTAACCCTAACACGAACCCTAATATTAACGTTCAACATAACCCTCCAACTAACCCTAAATCTAACCCTAAACTTAACCCTCACCCTAAACCTAATCCTAACCCTAACCTTAAACCTCACCCTAACCCTAACCCTAACCCTCACGCTCAACCTCACCATAACACTTACACTAACCCTAACCATAACACTAATCCTAAACCTAAACCTAACCCTAATCCTAACCCTAATCCTAACACTCACGCTCACCCTAACCATAATCTTAACCCTAACCCACAACCTAACCCTAAACCTCACCCTCACCGTAACACTAAACCTCAAACTAACCCTAACCGAAACCCTAACCCTAACCCTAAACCTAACCCTAAACCTCACCCTAACCATAAACTTAACCGAACCCTAAGTCTCACCCTAACAATAACCCTAACCCTAACTCTCACCCGCACCGTCACTCTCAGCCTAACCCTAAGCCTAAGCCTAAGCCTAACCCTAACCCTCACACTCACCCAAACCCTTACACTATTCCTAATCCTAACCCTAAGCCTAACCCTCACCCTCACCCTCACGCTGACCCTAACCCTCACCCTAACCCTAACTCTAACACTAACACTAAACCTTACCCTCCACCTCTGCCTCACCCTTACCGTAACTCTAACCCTAAACCTCACCCTCACCCTAACCCAAACTCTAACCATAACCCTAACACTAAACCTCACATTTACCTTAACCGTAACCCTCACCCTCACAGTAACCGTAACGGTAACCCTAACCCTAACAATAACCCTAACCCTAACACTAACACTAACCCTCACCCTAAACATAAACCTCACCCTAACATTAACCCTAACCCTAACACTAAATTTCACACTAACCCTTTCCCTCACCCTAGTCCTAAACCTCATCCTAACCCTAACCCAAACTCTAACCCTCACCCTCTCCCTAGCCCTCACCCTAACCATAATTCTAACCCTCACTCTCACCATAACCCTAACCCTCATCCTCACCCTATACCTCACACTAACCCTAACAGTACCCTAATACTCAATTTAACCATCACCCTAACCCTAACCCTAATCATAAACCTAACCATAACCCTCAACCTTATCTTAACCCTCAACCTCAGCCTAAACTTTTCCCTTACCATCATCCTCACCCTAACCCTCACCCTAACCCTAAACCTCATCCTAACCCTCACCCTAACCTGAAACCTAACCATCACCCTAACCCTAATCCTCACCCTGAACCTCATTCTCAGCCTATCCCTAAGCCTAAGCCTAACCCTTACTCTAACCGTCACCCTCAACCTAGCCCTCAACCTAACCCTAATCCTAACCCTATCCCTCATCCTAACCCTCACCGTAACCCTAACCCTAACCCTAAACCTCACCCAAACACTAACCCTAACAATCACCCACACCCTAGCCCTCACCCTAACCTAATCCTAACCCTAATCCTCATCCTAACCCTCACCCTAAGCCTAACCCTAACCCTCAACCTAATCCTACCCTTCATGCTCACTGTAACCCTAACCCTAACCATCAACCTAACCCTAAATTTAAACCCAACCCTAACCCTCACCCTAACCTTACCCCTAAATCTCACCCTAACCCTAACCCTCACCCTCACCCTCACCCTCACCCTCAGCGTAACCCTAAGCCTAACCCTCACCCTAACCCTCAACCTAACCTTCACTCTCACCCTAACACTTACCCTAATCGTATTCCTAACACTAAGCCTAACCCTCACCCTCACCCTAACCCTTATTCTATACCTTACCCTTATCCTAATCCTAACACTAAAACTCATCCTAACCCTCACCCTAACCCTAACCCTAATGCTCACTCTAAACCGAACCCTAACCCTCACCCTCATTCTCGGCCTAAGCCTAATCCTACCCGTACCCCTAACCCTAACCCTAACACTGACCCTAAGTCTTTCCCTAAATCTCACCCTCACCCTAACGCTAAACCTCACCCTAACCCTAAACCTAAACCTCACCCTCACCCTAACCCTAATCCTAACCCTAACCCTCATCCTAACCCTCACCCTAACACTAATTCTTACCCTCACCCACACCCTCACACTAACCCTAAACCTAACCCTAACCCTCAACCTAACCCTAACGCTTACCCTCACTGTAACTGTTACCCTAACCCCCACCCTAACCCTAAACTTAACTCGAACCCTCACCCTCACCCTAACCATATCCCTAACTCTCACCCTAACACTAACATTCACCCTATACCTCACCCTCACCCCTAAACCAAAGACTAAAACTCACCCTAACCCTAACACTAACCTTAACCCACATCCTCACAATAAACCTCACCCTATACCTTACCCTCTCCCTAACACTAACCCTAACCATAATCCTCAACCTCAACCTCACCTTCACCTGCACCCGAACCGTCACCCGCACCCGCACCCTCATAATTAACCCAACCCTCAACCTTTCCCTAAACAACACCCAAACCCTAACCCTCAACCTAACCCTAACCCTAACCCTCACCCTCATGCTAATCCTCACCATAACCCTAACCCTGACCGAAAAGAAACTCTCAACCCAAACCTCACACTAACCCTCACCCTCACCCTAGCCCTCACCCTAAACCTAACCCAAACCCTAACCCTCACCTTCACCCTAACCCTCACCCTAACCCTTACCGTCATCCTAACCCTAACCCTAACCCTAATCATAACCCTCACACTAACCATAAACCTCACCCAAACCATAATGCTAACCCTAACCCTAAGCTTCACCCTCACACTGACCCTCACCCTCACCCTAACGCTAAACCTATTCCTAATCCTAAACCTCACAATCACCCTCAACCTAAACCTAACCCTAACACTTACCCTCACCCTCACCGAACACTCACCGTCACCCTAAACATTACCCTAACCCTAACCATCACCCTAACCTTAACCTCAGCTTAACCCTCACCCTAACCCTAACCCTAACCATAACACTTACCCACACCCTAAACCTCATCCTCATCCTCACTCTAACCTTAATCCTTACCATAATCCTAACCCTAATTGTCACCCTAAACCTCTCCCTAATCCTAACTGTAAACCTAAACCTCACCCTCATCCTAACCCTTATGCTCACCCGAACACTCACCCTCATCCTAAACCATACTCTCACAATAAACATCACCCTATCCCTAACCCTCAACCTAACCCTAACCCTAACCCCCACACTAACCCTAAACCTCACGCTAACCCTCACCCAAACCCTTACCCACAACATAATCCTATCCCTCACTCTCACCCTTACCATCACCCTAACACTTACCCTCACCCTAACCCTCATCCTAACCCTCACCCTAACCCTCACGCTAACCCTAACCCTCACCCTCGCCCTAACACTCACACTAACCTTTACCCTCACCCTCACCCTAAACCTCATCCTAACCTTTACACTGACCCAAACCCTAACCTAACCTTAAACCTAACCCTCACACTAACCCTAAACCTAACCCTCAACCTAACCCTGATCCTAACCCTAAAACTAAACCTAACCGTCGCCCTAACCCTAACTCTAAACCTCACACTAACCCTAAACCTATCCCTCACCCTAACCATAACCCTACCCTTAAAACTCACCCTAACCCTAACCCTCACCCTCACCCTCAGGCTAACTCTTTTACTAACCCTAACCCTAACCCTCAACCTAACTCTGACCCTAACCCTCACCCTCACCCTCAACCTATCCCTAAACCTATCGCTAACCCTCACCCTAACCCTAACCCAAACCCTATACCTCACCGTCACCATAACCCTAACCCTAATTCTCACACTAAACCTCACCCTAACCCTTACCCTCAACATAAACCTAACTCTAACCCTAATCTTCAACCTTAACCTAACACTCACCCGCACCCTATCCCTGACCCTCACCGCAACCCTCACCCACACCCTAACACTCACACTAACCCTAACTCTAACCCTATTCCTAAACCTATGCCTCACCATAAACTCACTTTACCCTACACCTAACACTAACCCTCACCCAAACCCTCACCCTAACCATCACCCTCACCCTAAACCTCACCCTAACCCTAACCCTACCCTTCACCCTAACCCTCAGACTAACCCTCATAACCCTCACCCTCACACTAACCCTAAAGCTAACACTAACACTCAACCTAACTCTAATCCTCACCCACACCCTGTCCCTCACCCTCACCTTAACACTCACCCTCACCCTAGCTCTCACCCTAATCCTAACCCTAACCCTAAACCTCACCCTCACCCTAAACCTCACTCTAACCCTTACCCTTACACTAACCCTAACCCTAACTATAACCATAACCCTCACAGTAACCATTACCCTCATTTCAAACCTAAACCTAACACTAACCCTAACCCTGACCCTCAATTTAACCTTACCCATAACCCTAACTCTAACCCTAAAACTCAACCTCAACCTAACCCTAACCCTAATCCTAACACTAACCTTAACCCACACCCTAACCCTAACCCTAACCCTCACCATAACCCTAACCTCAGCTTAACCCTAACCTGCTGGAAAGGAAACCCTCACCCTCAACCTCACTCTAATCCTCACCCTAACCCTAACCCTGACATAAACGAAACCCTCACCCTCACCCTCACACTCCCCCTCACCCACACCCTAACCCTCACCCTAACCCTAACCCACACCCTTACCTTTACCCTCACCCTAACCCTAACCCTCACCGAAACTTTACCCTGACCCTAAACCTAACCCTCACACTAACAGTAAACCTAACCCTCAATGTAACCCTTATCCTAATCCTAAACCTAACCCCAACCCTCACCCTAACCTTAACCCTAATCCTAAGCTTAACCCTCACACTAACCCTAACCCTAACCCTCAGCCTAACGCTCATCCTAACCCTAACCCTAACCCCAACCCTCACCCTAAACCTAACCCTAACCCTAACACTCACCCTAAACCTAACCCTCACCCTCAACCTCAGGCTAACTCTATTATTAACCCTAATACTAACCCTCACCGTCACCCTAACTCTAACCCTAAACCTAACCCTAACACTCACCCTCAACCTCACCCTAACCCTAAACCTATCCCTAACCCTCACGCTAACCCTAACCCAAACCCTATACCTCACCCTCACCCTCACCCTAACCCCAACCCTAACCCTAAGCCTCACACTAAACCTCACCCTAATCCTTACCCTCACCATAAACCTGACTCTAAGGCTAAACCTCAACCTAAACCTAACCCTCACCCATACACCCATACACTTACTCTGACACTCACCAACACCCTAACACTCTTCCTAACCCTAAACCTTACCCAACCCTTCACCCAAACAATCATACTAAGCCTAACCCCAATCCTAACCATCAACCTAACCCTAACCCTAGCCCTAACCCTCACCCTCACACTAACCCTAAACCTAATGCTAACACTCAACCTAACACTAATCCTCACCCACACCCTAACTCTTACCCTCACTCGAACCCTCACTCTCACTGGAAACCTCATCCTCACCCTAACCCTCACCCTCATGCTAAACATCACCTAAACCATAACCCTCACTCTAACCCTTGCCCTAACCCTCACCCTAACCCTAACCCTCACCCTCAACCTAATCCTCACCATAACAATGAAGCCTGGCTAAAAGAACCCCTCACCCTTACCCTCACACTAACCCTCACCCTCACCCTAATCCTAACCCTAACCCTAAAACTCACTGTCACCCTAAACCTCATTCGAACCGTTCCCCTCACCCTAACCCTAACCATAACCATAACCATAACCCTCACAGTAACCGTAATCTTCACCCTAACCCTAAACCTAACCTTAACCCAAACCCTCACCCTCACCCTCAACTTCAGCCTAACCTTAACCCTAACCCTATTCCCAATCCTAACCCTCAGCCTCACCATATCCCTCACCCTCGCCCTAAACATCACCTAACACTAAACCTCACCCTAACCCTAAACCTAACCCTCACCCTAACCCTAACCTCAGATTAACCCTATCCTTGACGTAAATGAAAACTTCACCCTCACCCTCATCCTCACCCTAACCATAACCTTAACCTTCACCCCAACCCTAACCCTCGCCCGAACACTAACCCTCATCCTCATCCTCACCCTAATACTAACCGTATCTCTAATCCTAAACCTCACCCTCACCTTAACCTTCACACTAACCCTCACACTCACCCTCACGCTAACCCTAATCCTAACCGTCACAGGAACCCTAACCCTCACCCTAACCCTAACCCTCACCTTAACCCTCAACCTCACCCTAATCTTCACCCTAACCTAACCTTAACACTTACCTAAACTAACCCCTCACTCTCACCCTCACCCTAACCCTCACCCTCAGCCTAGCCCAAACCCTAACCCTAACCCTAAACCTAACCTCACACTAACACTAACACTAACCCTCAGCCTAAACCTTATCCTAACCCTAAATCTAAAACTAACCTTCACTCTAACCAAATCCTAAACCTAACCTTAACCCTAAACCTCACACTAACCCTAACACTAACCCTCAGCCTAATGCTGATCCTAACCCTAAACCTAACATTAATCCTCACCCTAAAACTAACCCTAACCCTAACAATCACCCTAACCCTAAACCTCACCCTCAACCTCACCCTCACCCTTGGCCTAAACCTAGTACTAACCCTAATCCTAACCCTCACCCTCAACCTAACTCTAACCCTAAACCAAACTCTCCCCCTCCCTCTCAACCTTAATCTAATCCTCACTCTAACCCTAATCTAACTCTAACCCTCAACCTCAACCTCAACCTCAGCCTAACCCTAGTCCTTAACCTAATCCTAACCCTTAACCTACCCCTGACCCTAACCCTAACCCTAACACTAACCCTAACCCTCACCCTCACCATAGTCCACACCCTAACCCTAACCCTAAACCTAACCCTCACACTACCCTAACCCTAACCCTCAGCCTAATGCTCATCCGAACCCTAAACCTAAAACTAACCTTCACCCTAACCAAACCCTAACCCTAACCCTAACCCTCACACTAACCCTAATCCTAACCCTCAGCCTAATGCTCACCCTAACCACAACCCTAACCCTAAACTTCAACCTAAACCTCATCCTAAGCCTAATCCTAACACTAACCCTAACCCTGACCCTCAATTTAACCCTACCCATAACCCTAACTCTAACCCTAAACCTCAACCTCACCCTAACCCTAATCCTAACACTAACCCTAAACCTCACATTAATTCTCACCCTCACCCTCACCCTCATCTTAAACATCACCCTAACCTTAACCCACACCCTAAACCTAACCCTAACCCTCACCGTAACCATAACCTCAGCTTAACCCTAACCTGATGTAAAGGAAACCCTCACTCTCAACCTCACCCTAATCCTCACCCTAACCCTAACCCTGACATAAACGAAACCCTCACCCTCACACTAAACCTCACCCTCACCCTAGCCCTCACCCTCACCCTTACAGTAAACATCAACCTCACCCTCAACCTCACCCTCAGCCTAAACTTAACTCTACCCTAACCCTAACCCTCACCCTCACCCGCACCCTCACCCGCACCCTAACCCTAACAATAACCCTAACCCTCACCCTAAAACTAAACCTCAACCTCACCCTAACCCTAATGTTAACCCTAACTCTAATCCTAACCCTCACCCTCACCCTAACCCTTACCCTAACCTTTACACTCACCTTCACCTAACCTTCACACTAACACGAAACCTCACCCTAACCATAACACTAACCCTAACCCTTACCCTCACAATCACCCTAACCCTAAGCCTTACCCTCACCCTCACCCTAACCCTAACAGTAACCCTATCCCTAAACCTAGTCCTCACACTAACCCTAACCCTCACCCACACCTTAACCCGAACTCTCACCCGAACCCTCACCCTAACACTAACCCTAAACCTAACCCTTACACTCCCACTAAACCTAACCCTCACCCCAACTGTATCCCTACCAATCAGCCTAAACCTCACCCTAACCCTAAAGCTAACCCTAATACTCATCCTATCCATAAACCGAACCCTCACTCTCACACTCAACCTAGCCCTCACCTAACCCTATCCCACAACCTAACCCTAACCCTGACATTAACCATAACATTCACCCTAACCCTAAACCCCACCCTCACACTCACCCTCAGCCTAACCCTAACCCTAACACTAATCCTAAACCTAACCCTCACCCACACCCTCACCCTAACTCTAACCCGACCCCAAAACATAACCCTCCCCCTCACGCTCACCCTCAACTGAAGCCTCACTCTCACCCTAATGCTCTGCCTCACCTTAACCCTAACACTAACCTTCACCGTAACCCTAACCCTAACCCTCACCCTCAACCTCACACTAACCTTAACCCTCACCATCACCCTAACCCTAACCCTAACCCTAACCATAACCATAACCCTCACGCTAATCCTAACCCTAACCTTCCCCTCACTCGAAACTTAACACTCACCCTCACCCTAAACATCACCCTAACAATAAACCTCACCCTAATCCTAACCCTAACGCTCACATTAACCATAACCCTCAACTTAACCCTCAACCTCATCCTAATCCTCACCCTAATCTTACCCTAACCCTTACTTAAACTAAACCCTCTCCCTCACCCTAACCCTAACCCTAAACCTAACCCTCACAGTAACCGAAACCCTAACCCTCAGCCTAACGCTCATCCTAACCCTAACCCTAACCCTAATCCATACCCTAACCCTAACCATAACCCAAATCCTCATCCTAACCCTAACCATAACCCTAACCCTCACCCTAATCCTAACCCTCACCCTCACCCTCACTGTAAGCCTAAGCCTAACCCTAACCCTAATCCTAAAGCTAACCCTCACCCTCACCCTAAACCTAATCCTAATCGTAACCCTCACCCTCACCCTCACCCCAACCCTCAACCTAAACCTAAACCGCAACCTCACCCTAAACCTAACACTAACCATCACCCTCATCCTCACCCTCATGCTTACCCTAACCCTAATCCTCATACTAACCCTCACCCTCACCCTAACCCTAAACCTAATCCAAACACTAAACCTAACCCTCACCCTCACCCTAACTCTAACCCTAACCCTAACCCTACCCCTAACCTTCACGCTAACCCTAACCCTAATGCTCCCACTCACCCGAACCTTCACCCTCACCCTCACCCTAAACATCACCCTAACATTAACCTAAACCTAATCTTAAACCTAACGCTCACCCTAACCCTAACCCTCACCTTAACCCTCAACCTCACCCTAATACTCACTGTAACCAAACCTTAACGCTTACCTCAACTAAACCCTCAACCTAACCCTCACCCTCACCTTAGCCCACACCCTAACGCTTACGCTAAACATAACCCTCACACTAACCCTAAACTTATCCCTCAGCCTAAACCTTATCCTAACCCTAAACCTAAAACTAACCTTCACCCTAAACAAACCCTAACCCTACACCTAACCCTCACCGTCAACCCCAACCTCACCCTCAGCCTAAACCTAGTCCTAACCCTAATCCTAACCCTCACCCTCACCCTTACTCTAACACTAAACCTAATATTCACCCTCTGCCTCCCACTCACCATAACCCTCACCCTAACCCTAAACCTCACCCTCAACCTCACCCTCAAACTTAGCCTAACCCTAGTCCTAACCCTCACCCTATACCTCACCCTCAACCTAACTCTAAACCTAACCCTAACCCTCACCCTCACCCTCACCCTCACCTCACCATAACCCTATCCCTCACCATCAACCTACACCTGACCCTAACACTTGCCCTCACCCTAACCCTCACCCTAACCCTAACCGTGATCCTAACCGTCACCCAAATGCTCACCCTAACCCTAACACTAAACCTATCCCTCACCCACAGTCTAACCCTCACACTAACGCTTACCCTCACACTAAACCTAATCCTCACACGAACCCTATACCTAACCATAACCCTAACCCTCAACTTAACCCTCACCTTAATCCTAACCCTGAACCTAACCGTCACCCTAACTCTAACACTAAACCTAAACCTCACCCTCACCTAACCCTCACCGTCACCGTAACCCTCACCCTAAACTTAACCCTCACCCACACCCTAAACCTCACCCTCGCCCTCACCCTTACCCTAAACCCAAACCTAACCCTCAGCCTAATCCTAACCCTCACCCTAACCCTCACACTCCCCCTCACCCTAACCCTAATGATAACCCTAACCTTCACCCTAAACCTCACCCTAAACCTAACCCTAACCCTAACCCACACCCTAAACCTATCCCAAACCCTAAACCTCATGCTCACCCTAACCTTCACCCTCACATGAAACCTCACCCTCAACCTAACTCCCGCCCTCACCCTAAACATCTCCCTAACCCTAACTCTCACCCTAACCCTAAACATAGCCCTCACACTCACCCAAACCCTAACCCTCACCCTAACCCTCACCCTCAAACTCATGTTAACCCTAAAGCTCACTCTTAACCTAAACCTCACCCTAACCCTTAACCTTAACCTAAACCTAACACTAAACATAACCCTCACACTAAACCTAACCCTTACCCTAATCCTAACACTTACCCTAACCCTAACCATAAACCTAACCCTCACCCTCACCCTCACCCTAACCCTAACCCTAACCCTCACCTTCACCCTAGCCCTCACCCTTACCGTAATCCTCACTTACCCTAACCCAAACCATAAACCTAACCCTCGCCCTCACCCTCACCCTAAACCTAACCCTAACCCTACCCCTCACCTTCACCCTAACCCTAACCCTAACCCTCACCTTAACCCTCCCCCTAATCCTAAACCTTATCTAACCATCACCCTAAAGCTAATACTAAACCTAAACCTCACCCTCACCCTAACCCTCACTGTCACCCTAACCCTCACCCAAACCCGAACCCTCACCTCAACCTAACCCTCACTCTCACCCTAACCCTAAACCTAACCCTAATCCTCTCCCTCACCCTCACCCTCACCCTCAACCCCACCCAAAGCCTAACCCTAAACCTAATCCTAATCCTAACCCTCACCCTCACCATAAACCTAACCCAAAACCTAATCCTAAACCGAACTCTCACCTTCACCATAACCTAACACTAACCATCACCCTCACACTCACCCTTACTCTAACCCCAACCCTAAGCCTTACCCTAATCCTAACCCTCACCCTAACCCTAACCATAACCCTCACCCTCATCTTCACCCTAACCCTAACAATAACCCTATCCCTCACCCTAACACTTATCCTCACACTTACCCTAAACCTAACCCTAAACCTCACATTATCCCTAAACCTCACCCTAACCCTGACCCTAACCCTCACCCTAAACCTCACCCTAATCCTAATCCTAACCCTAACCCACATCCTAAACCTAACCCTAACCCTCACCCTCACCCAAACCCTCATCCACACCCTAATCCGAACCCTCAAACGAACCCTCACAGTCACATTAACACTCACCTCACCCTAAAAATAACCCTAACCCTAACAAGCACCCTAACCCTAAACATAACCCTCACCTTCACCCCAACCCTAATCCTAACTCTTAAAACGAACCCTCACCCTAACCCTCACACTCACGCTAAACCTAACCCTCATTCTCATCCTAATCTTCACCCTAACCCTTACCCTAAACCTACCCCTCACAATAACACTTATCCTAACCCTAACACTCATCCAAATGCTCAACCTAACCTAACACTAAAGCTTACACTCACCCTATCCCTAACCGTCACACTAAACCTAACCCTCACCCTAACCAAAACAATAATCCTCACCCTATCCCTCATCCTAACCTTAAACCTAACCCTCAACCTAAACCTAACCCTAAACATTACCCTAACCCTAACCCTCACACTGACACTCACCCTCAACCTCAGCCTAACCCTAACCCTAACCCTAATCCTAAACCTAACACTCACCCTTAAATTCACCCTAACTCGAACCCTAACCGTAAACCTAACCATCACCCTAACCATAAACCTATCCCTAACCCACACCCTAACCCTTAACATCACCCTAACCCTAACGCTAACCCTCACCCTCACCCTAACCCTAACTCTCAACCTAACCCTCACCTTAACCCTAACACTAACACTAACCCTCACCCTAACCCTAACCCTCACCCAAACCCTCACCATAACCCTCACCCTAACCCAAACCCTCAAACCGACCCTAAATCTTACCATAAACATTGCGCTCACCCTAACCATAACCCTAACCCTAAGCCTCACACTAACCCTAACTCTAACCCTCAGCCTAACCCTCAACCTAAACCTAACACTAACACTAATCCTAACACTAACCCTTACACTCACCCTCACCCTCACCCTAAACATAACCCTAACCCTAACCCTCATGTTAACCCTCACCCTCCCTCTCACCCTAAAACTAACATTAACAATAAAACTAAGCCTAACCCTAACGAACACCCTTACCCTCACCCTAACCCTAACCCTAACACTAAACCTAAACCTAACCCTAATCCTTAACCTCATCCTAAACCTAACCCTAACCGTTACCCTCACACTCACTATCGCCCTCACCCTAACGTTCACGCTCAACCTCACCCTCACCCTAACCCTCACCGTCACCCTAAAAATCACCCTAACCCTCAACCTAACCCTAACCCTTACCTTAACCATAACCCTAACCCTTACCATAACCCTAACCCTAACCCTCACCCTCACCCTAACCTTAATGCTAACCCTAACCCTCCACCTCACCCTAAACCTCACGGTAAACCTTATCCTCACACTAACCCTAAACCTAACCCTCAGTCTCACCCTCACCCTAACGCTAACCCTAAACCTAACACTCACTCTAACCCTAACCCTTACCCTAAACCTAACCCAAACCTAACCCAAACCCTCACCCTAACCGTAACAATAACATTAACCCTCACCCTCACCCGCATCTGAAACCTAAGCCTAAACATAACCCTCACCCTAACCATAACCCTTACCCTAACCCTAACCCTAACCCTCACCCTAAACATCACCCTCACCCAAACCCTAACCCTGACCCTCATCCTAAACCTAACCCTAACGCTAACCCTAAACCTAACGCTACCCCTAACCCTAACACTTACCCTAAACCTAAACCTAAACCTAACCCAAAACTTAACTCTAAACCTAAACCTCACCCTAACCCTCACCCTAAACTTTATCCTCATAGTCAGCCTAACTCTAACCCTAAACCTAACCCTCACACAAACCCTAACTCTCTCCCTAATCTTAACCCTCCCTCTCACCGTAACCCTCACCCTAACCCTTATCCTAACCCTCACACTCACCCTAAACCTCAGGGTCACCGTAACCCTCACCCTAAACTGAACCCTAACCCTCACCCTCACCTGAACCCGAACCCTCACACGAAACCTCACCCTCAACCTAACCCTCACACTAACCCTAACCCTAACCCTCAAACTAATGCTAACCATAACCCTAAGCCCCACCATAACCCTCACCCTAACCCTAACCCTAACCCTAACCCTCACTCTCACCCTAATACTTAACCTCACCCTAACCCTAACCCTTACCTTTACCCTAACCCTCACCCTAATCCTAACATTCAGCCTAACCCTAACCCTACCCCTTTCCCAAACACTCATCCTAACCATAACCCTAACCCTCACCCTCACCCTAACCATAACCCTCAAAAACACCCTAACCTTCACCCTCACCCTGATCCTATCCATAACCCTAACCCTAATCCTAACCTTCACCCTCACCCTCATCCTCACTGTAACTCTAACACCCAGCCTCACCCTAACGCTAACCCTCATCCTAAACTTAAACATAAACCTAATGCTAACCCTAAACCTCATGCGCACCCTAAAACTCACCATAACTCTTACCCTCACCATAACCCTAACCCTAACCCTCACAGTAAACCTAACCCTCACCCTAACCCTAACCCTACCAGTCAGCCTAACCCTCACCCTATACCTAACCCTAACCCTAATCCTCACCCTATCCCTAAACTTAACACTAATCCTCATCCTAACCCTCACCCTCACCCTAACCCTAATGCTAACACTAACCCTCCCCCTCCCCCTAACACTAACCTCACCCTAACCCTCACTCTTAACACTTACCCACACCATAACCGTCACCCTAACAATAAACCTAAACCTAACCTTCCCCTTACCCTCACTCAAACCTTAACAATAACCCTAATCCTAACTCTAACCCAAACCCTCAACATAACTCTAACCTCACACTCTCCCTAACCCTCACCCTAACCTTTACCCTCAACCTAACCCAAACCCTAACCCTAAACCTAACACTCATACTAACCCTAATCCTTAACTTCAGCCTAAACCATATACTAAACCTAAACCTAACAGTAACCCTCACCCTAACCCTAACCCTCAACCTAGCCCTCCCCCTAACACTAACCCTCACCCTAACCTTAAACCTCACACTCACCGTCACCCTAACCCTAAACCTAACACTAACCCTGACCCTAACCCTAACCCTCACACTAAGCCTCACCCTCACCCTAACCCTAACCCTACCTCTCAGAATAACCCTCACTTTAACCCTACCTCTAACCCTCACCCTAACCCTCACCATAACCTTAACACTCACCCTAAACTAACCCTAACCGTAGTCCTCACCATAACACTTACCCTCACACTCACCCTAACCCTAACCCTCAACTTCATCCTAACCCTCACCCTAAGCCTTACCCTCAGCCTAACTCTAATCCTAACCCTAACCTTCACCCTCACCCACACCCTAATGCTAACCCTAACCCTCAGACTCATCTTAACCCTCACCCTAAAACCTACCCTCACCCTAACCCTAACCCTAAACTTAACATTGATGCTAACCTCACCCTCACCCAAAACCTCACCCTAACACTTACCCACACCCTTACCATCACCCTAACCCTAACCCTAAACCTAAACTTGACCCTAACACTCACCCTAACCCTAAACCTCACCCTCACCCTAACGTTTACCCTCACCCTAACTCTTACACTTACCCTAAACCTAACCTGCAAACTAACCCTAACCCTAACAGTCAGCCTAACACTTATCCTAACCCTAATCTTAGCCCTAAACCTCACCCTAACCCTAACCCTCAGCCTAACACTCATCCTAACCCTAACCCTAATCCTAACCCTCACCCTAACCCTAACACTCACCCTCACCCTCCCCATCACCCTCAGCCTAACCCTAATCCTAACCTAATCATAACCCTCACCCTAACCCTCACCCTAACTCTAACCCTAAACCTAATCCTAACATTCACCCTCACCCTTACCCTAACCCTAACACTATCCCTAACTCTCAACCTAACCCTAACCCTCATCCTAATCCTAAACCTAACCCTCACCCTCACCCTCACCCTAAATCTAACCATAAACCTAGCCCTAACATTCACCCTCACCCTTACCCTAACCCTCACCCTAACCATAACCCTCACCTTAAACGTCACCCTCATCCTAATCCTCACCGTAAACTTAACCCTAAACCTTTCTTTTTTTTAATTTAATTTTATTTTATTTGAGAACATACTGTACAGAGGGGCTACAATTACATGGGCAGGATAATGCATACATTTCTTTTTTTTTTTTTTGTCGGTTGTGGGGCTTGAACTCTGGGCCTGGGCGCTGTCCCTCAGCTCTTCAGCTCAAGGCGAGCGCTCTACCACTTGAGCTACAGCGCCACTTCCGGTTTTCTGGTGGTTTATTGGAGATAGGAGTCTCACGGTCTCTCCTGCCCGGGCTGGCTTTGAACCGCGATCCTCAGATCTCAGCCTCCTGAGTAGCTAGGATTACAGGCGTGAGCCACCAGCGCCCGGCCAATGCATACATTTCTTACCAAGCATTGCAGCCTCCTCCTTTGTTTACCCTTCACCTCCCTTCCCAGCCTCCCCCCTCCCCCCACCCAATTATACCCCCCTCCCCCCCACACTGACATTGTAAAGTTGGTTTTGACATGACATTTTGTACTTCTCATTGTTGCAACAGGTCCACCTGAATGCTTAAACGACTTGTTTGTCCCCATCTCCTCCACATGTTATACTGACATCAAATATAGTGAAAGCGGGGGTTACACTGTGGGGGAGGGACATACAAAGCAACAAAGAAATAATCTTATAAATGCGTTAGAAACACATGCATGAAAGAAACGAGAACATTAAAATACATATTTAAGGGTTCATTTTCCTAACATCACATTATCTGACCTTTTCCGCTTGACTCATACCTATACTAGATATTGCAAATAAGGGAAACCATGGGACCTATGCTTCTTTGGGCCTGGCTTACTTCACTTAATATAATTTTTTCCAAACCTTTCCATTTCCTAACAAATGCGGAAATGTCATTCTTTCTGATGGAGGCATAGAATTCCATTGTGTATATATACCACATTTTCTTGATCCATTCATCTATTGAGGGGCATCTGGGTTGGTTCAATATCTTAGCTATGGTAAATAATGCTGCAATAAACATAGTTGTGCTGGTAGCTTTAGTGTCGTCTTGTTTGTAAACATTTGGGTAAATGCCCAAAAGTGGGATTGCTGGATCATAGGGGAGATCTATGTGAAGTCTTTTGAGGAACCTCCATATTGCTTTCCAAAGTAGTTGAACAAGTTTACATTCCCACCAACAATGAAGTAAGGTTCCTTTCTGTCCACATCCCTTCCAGCATCTGTTGTTGTTAGAGTTCTTGATTTTTGCTGTTCTAACTGGAGTGAGGTGATATCTTAATGTTGTTTTGATTTGCATTTCTTTTATGGCTAGGGATGTTGAACATTTCTTCATGTGTCTATTGGCCATCCTTCTTTCTTCTTCAGAGAAGCTTCTCTTTAAGTCTTTCGCCCACTTATTTATTGGGCAGTTGTTTCTTTGAGGATTTGTTGTTGGGTGGTTTAATTTTTTGAGTTCCAAGTATATTTTAGATATGAGACCCTTGTCCGTTGTATGGCTAGTAAAGATCTTCTCCCAATTGGTGGGCTTTCTATTGATCTTGCTAGCTATGTCATTTGCCCTGCAGAAGCGCTGCAACCCTATGCTATCCCATTTGTCCAACCTTTCTTTGATTTGTTGTGTTTCCGGGTCTCTATTCAGAAAATTTGGGCCTGAGCCAAGGAGACCTAGGGTTTCTCCTATTCCATCCTGTAATGTTTTCAGAGTGTCTGCTTTGAGTTCAAGGTCTTTGATCCATTTGGAGTTGATTCTGGTGCAGGGTGATATATAAGGATCTAGCTTAAGTTTTCTACATGTAGTTAACCAATTTTGCCAGCACCATTTACTGAAGAGGCTGTATTTCTTCCATTCTATTGTTTTAGCTTCCTTATCGATGATTAGATGGCAATAGGTCTGTAGGTTCATTTCTGGGTTTTCAATTCTATTCCATTGGTCCTGAGGTCTGTTCTTATGCCAATACCAAGCTGTTTTGATTACTATGGCTTTATAGTAGAGTTTGAAATTTGGTATTGATATTCCTCCAGCAGTGTTCTTTCCGTTGAGGAGCGTTTTTGCTATTCGGGGTCTTTTATTGTTCCATATGAATTTTTGGATTGCCTCTTCTATTTCCTTGAAGAATGAGGGTGGAATTTTGATAGGTATCGCGTTGAATTTGTAGATAGCCTTGGGAAGTATTGCCATTTTCACGATGTTAATCTTGCAATCCAGGAGCATGGGAGGTTTTGCCATGATCAAACAGGATTCATTTCAGGGATGCAAAGCTGGTTCAATATACGCAAAACAATTAATATTATTCATCACATCAACAGGAGCAAGAATAAGAACCTAAACCTTTCTTAACCAAAAATATCAACCTCACTCTAGCCCTTACCCTAAACCTAACCGTAACCTTAACCCTCACCCTCACCCTCACACTCAGACTCAGCCCTCAGGCTCACCCTAACCCTAAACCTAAGGCTAATCCTTACCCTGAACCTCACACTCACTGTCACCCTAACCCTAACCTACACCCTAACCCAAACCCTAATCCTAACCCTAACACTCAACCTTACCCTAACCCTCACCCTAATGCTAAACCTAATCCTCACCCTCACCCTAACCCTAAACCTAATGCTAACCCTAACCCTCACCCTCACCCTAAACCTAACCCTAACCCTTACCCTTTCCATAACTCTATCATTCACCTTCAACCTAACACTTACACTCACCCTAACCCTCACCCAAACCTAACCCAAAACCTGACCCTCACCCTAACCCCCACCCTAACCTTCACCCTAATCCTATCGCTAACCCTAACCCAAATTCTCAACCTAAACCTCACCCTAACACTTATCCTCACACTAACCCTAACCCTAACCGTAACCCTCACACTAAACCTAACCCTCATCCTAACCCTAAACCAACCTCTCACCCTAACCCTCACACTAATCCTAAACCTAACACTAAAGCTCAATCTAAACCTAACCCTCACCCTCACCCTAATCCTCACCCTAAACCTAACCCTAACCCTTACCTAACCGAAACTCTCACCCTCAACCTCACGCTCTCCCTCACACTCAGGCTAAACCTTATACTAACCCTATTCCTAACCCTAACTCTTACACTAAACCTAACCCTAACCCTTAACCCTCACCGTCACCCTCCCACTCACCCTCACCCTCACCCTAACCATCACGCTCAACCTCACCCTCACCCTAACCCTCACCATCACCCTAACCCTAACCCTAACCCTAATCCTCACGCAAACCCTAACCCTTACCCTAAACCTAACCCTAAACCTAACCCTAACCCTAACCCTAACCTTAAACCTAACCCTCACCCTAACGCTAACACTAACCCTAACCATAAGCCTAACCCTAACTCTTAGGCTAAACCTAACTCTAACGCTAACCCTCTCCCTAAATCTTTTGCTAAACCTAACACTTACCCTCACCGTAATCCTCACCCTATCCCTTATCCTCACACTAACCCTAACCCTATCCCTCAGCATCAACCTCACAATAACCCTAAACCTAAAACTAACCCTCACCATAAACCTAACCCTTACCCTAATCCTAAACCTAACCCTCACCCTTACCCTAAGCCTAATCCTCACCCTCACCCTCACCCTAACCCTAACCCTAAACCAAACCCTCACCCTAACTCTAAACCTTACCATAACCCCTAAACCTACCCCTCAACCTAACCCTCACCCTCACCCTAATCCTAACCCTAACCCTCACCCTAAACCTAACCCAAAACCTGACCTTCACCCTAACCCGAAACCTAACCATCTACTTAACCCTAAACCATAGCCTAAACCTAACCCTAATGCTATCCCTAAACCTAACCCTAACCCTCACCCTCACCCTCACCCTCAACCCAACCCTAACCCTCAAACTAACCCTAACCCGAATCCTAACCCTAACCCTCACCGTCACCATCACCTGCACCCTAACCCTCAACCTCAAACTCACCATCACCCTAACCTTCAAACTAACCCTAACCCTCACCCTAACCATAACCCTCTCCCTAAGCCTAACCCTACCCATCACCCGAACCCTCACCCTAACCTAACCCTCACTCTAACCCTAATCCTAACCCTCATCCTCACGCAAACCCTCACCGTCACACTAAAACTCACCCTAAACCTAAACCTAACCCACACCCTAAACTTCACCCTCACCCTCACCCTCACCCTCAACCTCACCCGAACCTTCAGCCTCACCCTAACCCTCAGCCTCACCCTAACCCTCACCCTAACCCTAACCCTCAACCTAAACCTCACGCTCACCATAATCCTCACCCTAATCCTAACCTCACCCTTAACTAAACGAAAACCTCACCCTCACCCACACACTCACCCTATCCTCACACTCACTGTAGCCCTCACCCTAAACCTAAACCTCACCCTAAGCCTAACCCTCACCCAAACCCACACCCTAACCCTAATCCTAACCATAACCCTAACCTTCACCCTAACTCTAACCCTTACACAAACCCTAAGCCTAACCCTAAACCTCACGCTAACCCTAACCCTAACCCTCATCCTCACCCTAACCCTTGCCCTAGCCCTAACCCTCACCATAATCCTAACACTTATCCTATACCTAAACCTCATCCTCAACTTAACCCTAACCCTAACCCTCACTGTAACCCTAACCCTCACCCTAAACCTCAGCCTCACCCTAACCCTCACCCTAAAACTTACCCTCAGCCTAAACCTCACCCTCACCCTAATCCTCACCCTAATCCTAACCTTAACTCTTACCTAACCAAAACCCTCAACCTCACCCTCACACTCTCCCTATCCCTCACTCTCACCATAGCCCTCACCCTAAACCTAACACTCACCCTAACACTCACCCTCACCCTCAACTTAACCCTTACACTAACCCTAATCCTAACCCTAACCCTTATCCTCACCCTAAACCTAACTCTAACCGTCACCCTCACACTCACCCTCACACTCACCCTAACCCTCATGCTCAATCTCACCCTCACTCTAACCCTCACCGTCACCCTAAATATCACCCTAATCCTAACCCTCACCCTAACCCTAACCCTTACCCTAACCCTAACTCTAACCCTTACCCTAACCCTAACCCTCACCCTAACCTTAAGGCTAACCCTAACCCTCAACCTCAGCCTAAACCTCACCCTAGCCCTTATCCTCACACTAAACCTAACCCTAACCCTCAGCCTCACACTCACCCTAACCTTAACCCTAAACATAACCCTCAGTCTAAACCTAACCCTTACCCTAAGCTTGAACTTAACCTTAACCATCACCCTAACCATAACCGTAACCCTAACCCTCACTCTCACCGAAAACCTAACCCTAAATATAACACTTACCCTCACCCTATCCCTTACACTCACCCTAACCCTACCCCTCACCCTAAACCTCACCGTCACCTAAACCCTAACCCTGACCCTCACCCTAAACCTAACCCTCACCCTAACCCTAACACTTACCCTAAACCTAACCCTAACAGAAATTCTACCCTTAACCCTAACCCTGACACTAACCCTCACCCTAACCCTCACCTTAACCTTTATCCTCATACTAACCCTAACTCTAACCCTAACCCTAACCCTCACACCAACCCTAACCCTCTCCCTAACCTTAAACCTACCCCTCACCCTAACCCACACCCTAACCCTAAACCTCACCTTAACCCTTATCCTAAACCTCACCCTCACCGTAAACTTCACCATCACCCTAACCCTCACCTTAAACCGAAACTTAACCCACACCCTGACCCTCACCCTCACGCTCACCCTCACCCTCACCCTAACCCTAACCCTAACTCTCATCCTAACACTAACCCTCACCCTCACCCTAACCCACAACCTCACCGTAACCCTCAACCTAACCCTAAACCTAAACCTTAGCTAACAGAAAACCTCAACCTCACCCAAACCCTAACCCTCAACCTAGCCCTCCCCCTAACGCTAACCCTCACCCTAACCCTAACCCTCACCCTCACACTCACCATCACCCTAACCCTAAACCTAACCCTAACCCTCACCTTAACCCTAACACTCACACTAAGCCTAACCCTCACCCTAAACCTCACCCTAACCTTTATCCTCATACTAAACCTATCCCTAACCCTAACCCTAACCCTCACACAAACTCTAACCCTCTCCCTAAGCTTAACCCTCACCATCAACCTAACCCTCACCCTAACCCTAACCCTCACCCTAAACCTAACCCTCAACCTAAACCTAACCCTCAGCCTGACCCTCACCCTAAACCTAACCCTAAGACTAACCTTCACCATAACCCTTACTTTAACGCTAAAACTCACCTTAAACCTAATGCTCACCCTAACACTAACACTCAAACTAACCCTAACCCTAGCCCTCACCCTCAACCTCATCCTAAACCTAACCCTAACATTCATCCTTACCCTAACCCTAAACATAAACCTCACACTAAACCTATACCACAGCCTAACCCTAATCCTCAAACTAAACCTAACAGTCACACAATCCCTAACCCTACCCCTCAGCCTAACTCTCACCCTAAACCTAACCCTAACCCTAATTCTACCCTATCCCTAAACATAAACGTAACCCTCACCCTACCCCTCACCCTCACCCTAACCCTAATGCTACCCCTAACCCTCACCCTCACCCTATCCCTCAACCTAACCCTTACCCTCACCCTAACCCTAACCCTCAACCTCGCCCTAACCCTCACCCTAACACTTCCCCACACTCACCCTAATCATAACCCTAACTGTAGTCCTCACCCTAAAACTTACCCTCACCCTCACCCTAACCCTAATCCTCAACCTCACCCTAACCCTCACCCTAAGCCTTACCCACACCCTAACTCTAATCCTAACCCTAACCTTCACCCTCACCCTCACCCTAATGCTAACCCTAACCCTCAGACTCACCCTAAACCTCACCCTAACACTTACCCTCACCCTAACCCTCACCCTAAACCTAACCTTGATGCTAACCCTCACCTTCACCCTAAAATTTACCCTAACACTTTCCCACATCCTTACCCTCACCCTAACACTAACCCTAAACCTAAAGTTGACCATATCCCTCACCCTAACCCTAAACCTCACCCTCACCCTAACTCTCTCCCTAACCTTTACACTCACCCTAACTCTAACCCTAACCCTAAACCTAACCCTCACACTAACCCTAACCCAAACCCTCAGCCTAACCCTTATCCTAACCCTAAACCTAGCCCTAAACCTCACCCTAACCTTAATCTTAACCCTCAGCCTAACCCTCATCCTAACCCTATCCCTAATCCTAACCCTCTCCCTAACCCTAACCGTAAACCTAAACACGACCCTAACCCTAACCCTCACTCTCACCCTCCCCAACACTCTCAGCCGAACCCTAATCCTAAGCTAATCGTAAATCTCACCCTCACCCTCACACTAAATCTAACCCTAAACCTAACCCTAACACTCAACCTCACCCTTACCCTAACCCTAATCCTAACCCTAATACTTAACCTCACCCTAAACCTAAACCTAACCCTAACCCTAACCCTCCCACTTATCCTCGCCTTCACCCTAACCCTCAAAGTCACCCCAAACATCACACTAACCCTAACCCTCACGCTAACCCTAACCCTTACCCTAACCCTAACCCTAACTCTAACCCTCACCCTAGCCGTAACCCTAAGCCTAACCCTCAACCTAACCGTAACCCTAACCATAACACTAAGCTTAACGCTAGCCCTTACCCTAACCCTAAACCTTACCCTAACCCTAACACTCACGCTAAACCTTATGCTAACACTAACCCTCAACCAAAACCCAAAACTAAAACTAAACGTCACCCTAAACCTAACCCTAACACTAAACCTCATCCTCACTCTCACCCTAACCTTAACCCTAACCCTCACCCTAACCCTAACCCTTACCCTATCCCTAACCCTACCCCTCAACCTAACCCTCACCCTCACCCTAATCCTAACCCTAACCCTCACCCTAAACCTAACCCAAACCCTAACCCTCACCCGAAACCTAAACCTAAACATCACCCTAACCCTAACCCTTTCCCTAAATCTAACTCGAATCCTAAACCTAACCCTAACCCTCACCCTCACCCTCACCCTCACCCTCACCCTAACCCTAACCCTAACACTCACCCTAACCCTAACCCGAATCATAACCCTAACCCTCACCATCACCATCACCCACACCCTAACCCTCAACCTCAAACTCACTTTCACCCTAACCCTCAAACTAACCCTAACAGTCACCCGAAACCTAACCCTCACCCTAACCCTAACCCTACACCTCACCCTAACCCTCACCCTAAACCTAACTCTCACCCTAAACCTAATCCTAACCCTCACCCTCATCCTAACCGTCAACGTTACCCTAAACCTCCCCCTAAACGTAACCCTAACCCACACCCTAACATTCACCCTCACCCTCACCCTCACCCTCACCTGAATCCTCATGCCCACCCTAAACCTCAGCCTCAGCCTAACCCTCACTCTAACCTAACCCTCAACCTAAACCTCACCTTCACCCTAATCCTCACCCTAACCCTAACCTTAACCCTTACCTAACTGAAACTCTCACCCTCACGCTCACACTCACCCTAACCCTCACCCTCACTGTAGCCCTCACACTAAACCTAAACCTCACCTAACCTACCCCCACCTTCACCCTCAACCTAACCCTAACCCTCAAAAATACCCTAACCCTCACCCTCACAGTGATCCTATCCCTAAACCTAACTCTAATCCTAACTTTCATCCTCACCCTCACTGTAACTCTAAAGCCCACCCTAACCCTAACCTTCAACCTCACCCTAATCCTAACCCTCACCCTTAAACTAACACTGACCCTAACACTCAACACTCACCCTAACACTCACCCTAAACCTAATGCTCACCCTAACCCTCACCGTCATCCTAGCGCTCAACATAACCCTAACTCTAATCCTAAACCTAACCCTAAACCACACCTTCACCCTCACCCTCACCCTCACCCTCAGCCTAATCCTAACCCTAACCCTAATAGTAACCCTAGAACTAACCCTAACCCTACATCTACCGCTAACCCTAGGCCTCACCCTCATTCATACCCTCAACCTCAGCCTAACCTTAACCCTACCCCTAATCCTAAACCTAACCCTCACACTCACACTCACCCTAACCCTAACCCTATCCCTCACCCTCACCCAAAGGCTAACCCTAACTCTCAGCCTCACCTTCACCCTAACCCTTAACCTCACCCTAACCCTCACCCTAACGCTAACCCTCACCCTAACCCTAAAACTACCCCTCAGCCTAACCCTAACCCACACTATCAACC
This sequence comes from Dipodomys merriami, assembly GCF_024711535.1. Lineage (NCBI taxonomy): Eukaryota > Metazoa > Chordata > Mammalia > Rodentia > Heteromyidae > Dipodomys > Dipodomys merriami. The sequence continues at coordinate 677,219 of NW_027206088.1, read as the reverse complement.
CAAACCTGATGCTAACACAAATGCTCACTGTGAACCTAAGCCTCAGCCTAACACTTAACCTCACCATAACCCTATCCCTCACCCTCTCCCTAAAACTCACCCTACCCCTTCCCCTCACCCTAACCCTCACCCTAAACCTAACCTTCACACTAAGCCTCACCCTAACCATCACCCTAACCCTAAACCTAACCCTAACCCTCACCCTCACTGTAACTGTCATCCTAACCCTTACCCTCACCCTAACCCTAACCCTAGCCCGAACCCGAACCCGAACCCGAACCCGAACCCTCGCTCTACCCTTCAACGTCACCCTAAACATCACCCTAACTCTAATCCTCAACCTAACCCTAACCCTAACACTCACCCTAACCCTAACCCTCACCTTAAACCTCACCCTCACACTAGCCGTCACCCTAAAACTAACCCTAATCTTAACCCTCACCCTCACCCTCAGCCTCACCCTCAGCTTCACCCTAAACCTAAACCTAATCCTAACACTAACCCTCACCCTCACCCTCACTGTAACCCTAACCCTAACCCTAACACTCAACCTAACCCTCACCCAACCCTAACCCGAACCCTAACCCTCACTCTAACCCCCAACCTAACCTTCAGCCTAACCCTAACGCTAACCCTAACCATCAGTCTCAACTTAACCCTCACCCTAAGCCTTATCCTCACACTAACCCTAACCCTAACCTTAACACTCACACTAACCCAAACCCTCAACCTAACCCTAATCCTCACCCTCACCTTAATCGTCACCCTAAATATAATCCTAAACCTTACCTAACCGAAACGCTCACCCTGAACCTCACCCTCACCCTCACCCTCAGCCTAAACCTTACCCTCACCCTAATAGTAACCCTAACTCTTACCCTCACCCTAAACCTAACCCTAACCCTAAACCTCACTGTCACCCTCCCACTCACTCTCACCCTCACCCTAACCGTGAGGGTTAGGCTCAACCTCACCCTCACCCTAACCCTCACCATCACCCTAAACATCACCCTAACCCTAACCCTCACGCTAACCGTAACCCTTACCCTAAACCTGAACTTAACCCTAACCCTAAACCTAACCCTTACCCTAACCCTAACCCTAACCCTCACCCTAAAACTTATGCTAACACTAACCCTCACCCTCACACTAAACTTAACCCTAACCCTTTTCCACACACTCACCCTAACCCTCACCATCACCCAGGCGCTCACCTTGAACCTAACCCTCACCTATACCCTTACCCTCACCCTCACCCTCACCCTCACCTTAAACATCACCCTAACCCTAACCCTCCGTCTAACCCTAACCCTAACCCTCACCTTAACCCTAAACCTCACCTTCAACGTCACCCTCACCCTCACTCTAATCCTCAACCTCACCGTAGACCTCAACCTAAACCTAACCCTAACCCTAAACCTCACCCTCAACCTCATCCTCAACCTCAGCCTCACCCTAACCCTAAACCTAATCCTAACCCTCACCCTCACCCTCACTATAACCCTAACCCTAAACCTAATGCTAACCCTAAACCTCACCCTCACCTTAACCCTAATCATAACCCTCACTCTAAACCTAACCCTAACCCTAATGCTGTACATAACCCTAACCCTCACCCTAAGACTAATGCTAAGAATAATACTCAACCTCCCCCTAAACCTCACCGTAAAACTTACCCTCAGCCCACCCCTCACCCTAACCTTAAACCTAAACCTAACCCTCACCAAACACTCACCCTAACACTTACACTAAACCTATCTCTCACCCTCACCCTAACCCTCACCCTAACCCTTATCCTAACAGTAACCATAACCCTAACCCTTAACCACACACTAACCCTAACCTTCACCCTAAACCTAACCCTACATCTCACCCTAACCCTAACCCTAAACTCAACCCTAATCATAACACTCAAATACCCTAAACCAAACCCTCACCCAAACGCTCACACTAACCCTAACACTAAACCTATCCCTCACCCTCACCCTAAACCTCACCTTAACGCTTACCCTCACACTAACACTAACCATCACACTAAACCTAACCCTCACGCTAACCCTAACCATAATCCTCACCCTAACCCTAACCCTAACCCTCAACCTAACCCTAATCCTAAACATTACCCTAACCCTAACCCTCACCCTCAACCTCACCCGCACCCTCAGCCTAACACTAACCCTAACCCTAATCCTAACCCTAACGCTCACCCTCACACTCAGCCTAACTTGAACCCTAACCGTAAACCTATCCCTCGCCCTAACCATAACCCTCACCCTAACTCTCACCTTCGCCCTAAAACTAACCCTAACCCTCACCCTAATCCTAAACCTCACCCTAACCCATAACCTCACCATAAACCTAAGGGTAACCCTAACCCTAATCCTCACACTCACCCTAAACGTAACCCTCACAATATCGCTCACCCTAACACTAACTCTCATCCTCACTCTGACCCTCACTGTCACCTGAACCCTCAGGGAAACCCTAACCCACACCCTAACACTCAAACTCACTAGAACCTGAACCCGAACCCTCACCCTAACCCTAACCCTAAACTTCACCCCAACCCTAACTCTCACGCTAACCCTAACTTTAACCCTCACACTCACCCTAACTGTAACCCTAACCCTTACCCTAATCCTCAACCTAACCCTTAATCTAACCCTAGCCCTCACTCTCACCCTAAACCTCAACTTAACCCTAACCGTAACCCTCACCCTAACCCTAACCCTAATCCTAACCCGAACCCTAACCCTCAACATCACCCTAACCGTCGCCCTAACCCTTACCCTCACCTTAAGCCTATCCCTCAACCTCAACCTAACCATCACCCTAAGCCTTACGTTCACCCTAACCCTCACCCAACCCTAACCCTATCCCTAACCCTCACCCTAACCCCTACCCTAACCTTCACCCTAACCCAAAGGCTAACCTTAACCCTCCTTCTCAACCTATGCCTCACCCTAACCCTTATCCTCACACTAACCCTAACCTTAACCCTCACTCTAAGCCTAGCCCTCATCCTCAACCTAACCCTACCTCTCACCCTAACACTCACCCTAAGCCTCACCCTCACCCTAAACATCAACCTAACACCCTAACCCTAACCCACACCCTCACCCACACCCTAACCCTCACTCTCACCCCGAACCTCTCACACTCTCTAACTTTCACCTTCACTTTAAACATCACCCTAACCCTCACTCTCACACTAACCCTCACTCTAACACTTACCTTCACACTAAAACTAACCCTAACCATCACATTAAACCTAAACCTCACCCTAACTCTAACCCTAAAACTACCCCTCACTCTAACCCTAGCCCTGAGGGCTAGGGTAAGCCTCACTCATACCCTCAAACTCAGCCTAACCCTAACCCTAACCCTAATCCTAAACCTAACCCTCACACTCACACTCACCCTAACCCTAACCCTAACCCTCACCCTCACCCTAAGGCTAACACTAACCCTCACCCTCACCTTCACCCTCACCCTAACCCTTAACCTCACCCAAACCCTAACCCTAGCTCTAACCCTAACCCTCAGCCTAACCCTAACCCTCATAATCAACCCAACACTGATGCTAACACAAATGTTCACTCTCAACATAAGCGTAGGCCTAACCCTTACCCTCACCATAACCCTAAACCTCACCCTGTCCCTAACCCTCACCCTACCCCTTCCCCTCACCTTAACCCTCACCCTAACGCAAACCCTAACCCTAATCTTAAACTTCACCCTAACACTCATCCTAACCCGAACCCGAACCCGAACCCTAACCCTAACCCTAACCCTAACACTCACCCTCACCCTGTCATCCTAACCCTTACCCTCACCCTAAACCTAACCCGAACCCTAACCCTCATCCTACCCCTAACCCTCACCTTCACCCTCACTCTCAACTTCACCCTCACCCTAAACATCACCCTAACCCTAACCCTCACCCTACCCTAACCTTAAACTACACCCTAACCCTAACCCTCAACTTAAACATCACTCACACCCTAATCCTCACCCTAAACCTAACCCTAAACCTTTCCTAAACAAAAATATCACCCTCACCTTAGCCCTCATCCTAAACCTAAACCTAACCTTAACCCTCACCCTCACCCTCACACTCACCCTCACCCTAAGCCTCACCCTAACCCTAAACCTAATTCTAACCATAACCCTGACCCTCACCCTCACTGTAACCTTAACCCGAAACTGCAACCTAACCCTAACCCTAACCCTAACCCTAACACTCAACCTTACCGTAATCCCAACCCTAACCCTAATGCTAACCCTAAACCTCACCCTAACCCTGACCCTAACTCTTATCCTTACCCTCAGCCTCACTCTCACCCTAACCCTAACCCTTTACCTCACCATAACCCTATCCCTCACCCTCAACCTAACCCTGACCCTAACCCTTACCCACACCCTAACCCTCACCCAACACTAACCACAACCTTAACCCTCAACCTAACCCACACCCGAACCTTCACCCTAACCCTAACGCTTACCCTAACCCTAAGACTCAACCTAACCATCACCAAAACCCTTATCCTCACACTAACCCTAACCCTAACCGTAACCCTCATACTAAGCCTAACCCTCATCCTAAACCTAAACCGACTTCTCACCCTAACCCTCACCCTCACCCTAACCCTAACCCTAATGCTCAACCTAACCCTAACCCTCACCCTCAACCTAATCCTCACACTAAACCTAACCCTAACCCTGCCCTAACCAAAGCCCTCACCCTCAACCTCACCCTTTCCCTCACCCTCAGCCTAACCCTTACCCTAACCCTAATACTAACCCTAACTCTTACCCTCAACCTAAACCTAATCCTAACCCTAACCCTCACCGTCACCCTCCCACTCACCCTCACCCTCACGCTAACCTTCACTCTCACCCTAAACATCACCTTAACCCTAACACTCATGCAAACCCTAAACCTTACCCAAAGCCTAACACTAACACTCACCCTAACCGTAACCCTAAGCCTAACCCTCACCCTAACCCTAAACCTAACCCTAACACTAAGCCTAACCCTATAACCCTTACCCTAACCCTAACCCTTACATTAACCCTAACCCTAACCCTAACCCTCATCCTAACCCTAACACTCACCCTCATCCTAATCCTCACCCGAACCCTTAACCTCACACTAAACCTAAACCTATCCCTCAGCATCACCCTCACCCTAAGCCTAAAAGTAAAACTAACCCTCACCCTAAACCTAACCCTAACACTAACCCTCACCCTCACCCTAACCCTAACTCTAACCCTAACCCTCAATCTAACCTTAACCTTTACCCTATCCCTAACCCTACCACTCAACCTAACCCTCACCCTCAACCTAATCTTAAACCTAACCCTCACCCTAACCCTAATCCATACCCTAACCCTAAACCTCACCCTAAACCTCACACTCACCCTCACCCTCACTGTAACTCTAACCCTAACCCTAACAATAACACTAATCCAAACCCTAACCTTAACCATAACCATAACCATAACCCTAATCCTAACACTCACATTCACCCTAACCCTTATTCTAACCCTAACCCTCACCCTAACCCTAACCCTCACATCACTGTAACCTAACTCTCATGCTAACCCTCACCCTAACCCTATCCCTAACCCTCACCCTAACCCTAAACTTAACCCGAAACCGAACTCTCACCGTAACCCTAACCCTAAACCTCACCCTAACCCTAACCCGCACACTCACCGTAACTGTAAACCTAACCCTAACAATAACCCTAACCCTAAACCTCACACTCACCCTAACCCTTATCCTAATACTAATTCTAACTCTAAGCCTAACCCTCAACCTCACCCTAACCTTCACCCTAACTCTAAATCTAACACTAACCCTACCCTTAACCCTAACCCTCACCCTCACCCTCACCCTAACCCTAACACTCAACTTAACCCTATTCTTCACCCTCAACATAACCCTTAACCTAACCCTCAAAGTAACCTTAAACTTAACCCGAACCCTAACCCTCACCCTAACCCTAAACCTCACCCTCAACCTCACCCTCAGCCTAATCCTAAGCCTAATCCTAAACCTAACCCTAACACACACACTCACCCTCAGCCTAACCGTAAGAGTAACCCGAACGCTAACCTAACACTCCCGCAAATTCTCACCGTAACCCTAAGCCTAACACTAACCCTAAGCCTAACCCTCAACTTAACCTTCACCCTAACCCTAAATCTAACACTAAACCTCACCCTGACCCTAATCCTCAGTCTAGCCCTAACCCAAACCATAAACCTCAGCCTAACCCTAACCCTTACCCTCACCCTCACCCTCGCCATAACCAAAACACTAAACCTAACCCTAACAATAACTCTAACACTAATCCTAACCCCCACCCTAACCATAAACCTCACCTAACCCAAACACTCACCTCAACATTTACCTTCACCCTAACACTAACCCTCACACTAAACCTAACCTTACCCCTAACCCTAAACTTCAACCTACCCTCACACTCACCATAACCCTAACACTAACCCTCACACTAAACCTAACCTTACCCCTAACCCTAAACTTCAACCTACCCTCACACTCACCATAACCCTAACACTAACCCTAACCCTAACCCTCCCCCTAACCCTCCCCCTAATCCTATATCTAACCTCACCCTCACCCTAACCCTAACCCTAAACCCCACACTAACCCTAATCTTAATCCTCACCCGCACCCTCATCCTCACTATAACTCTAACCCTAACCCTAATAATAACACTAATCCTAACCCGAGCTATCACCCTAATCCTATTCCTCACACCCACCCTCACCCTCAGGCTAACCCTAAGCCTAAGACTAAACCTTAACCTAAGCCTTCCACTCACCCTCCCCCTAAAACTAAAACTAACCCTAAACCTATCCCTAAACCTCATCCTCACCCTCACCCTCACCCTAACCCGAATACAAACCCTAACCCTAAACATCACTCTAACCCTCCCCCTAACACTAACTCTAATCCTAAACTTCACCCCCGCCCTAACGCTAACCCTAAACCTAACCCTAAACCTCACCCTAAACCTCACCTTAAGACTAACTCTCACCCTCACCCTCAACCTCACCGTAACTCTAAACCTAACCCTAACAATAGAACTAACCCTAGCCCTAACCATAAGCCTCACCCTCAGCCTAACCCTCACCACAAACATAACCCTAACCATAACACTAACAATAACCCTAACACTTTTCCTAACCCTAATCCTCAGCCTCACCTGCACCCTATCCCAAACCCTAATCCTAACCCTAACCCTAAGCCTAATCCTAAGCCTAACCCTAACCCTCACACTGATCCTCACCCTAACACTAATCCTAAACCTAATCTTATCCCTAACCCTAACCCTAATCCTAACCCTCACCCTCGCCCTAAAACTAACCCTAATCCTAACACTAAACCTCATCCTAACCCTCACCCTAACCCTAAACCTAACCCTCACCCTCATGCTCCACCTAAGCCTAAGCCTAACCCCAATCCTAACGTTCACCCTAACCCAAACACTAACACTAATGCTAACTCTAACCCTAAACCTCACTCTTATCCTAACCCTAAATCTAACCCTAACCCTAAAACTAAACCTCATCCGAACCCTAACCCTAACCCTCACACTCTCCCTCACCATAACCGTAAACTTAACCCTAACAATAACCCTAACCCTAACCCTCACACTCACCCTAACCCTTACCCTAATCCTAAACCTAACTCTAACCCTAACCCTCAACCTCACCCTAACCCTCACCCTAACCCTAAATCTAACACTAACCCTAAACCTAAACCTCAACCTAACCCTAAACCTCACCCTAAACCTAAACCTAAACCTCACCGTGACAATAGCCCTCACCCTAAACCTCATCATACCCCTAACACTCATCCTAACCCTCCCCATAACCCTAAGCATAACACTCACCCTAAACCTAACTCTAACCCTAAACCTCACCCTCACCGTAAACCTAACTCTAACCCTAACCCAAACCATAAACCTCACCCTAACCCTAACCCTTACCCTCAGCCTCACCTTTGCCATAACCGTAACACTAAACCTAAACTTAACAATAACCCTAACCCTTATCCTAACCCCCACCCTAACCATAACCCTCACCCTAACCCAAAAACTCACCTTAACACTTACCTTCACCCTAACACTAACCTTCACACTAAAGCCAACCCTACCCCTAACCCTAAAACTCAACCTAAACCTCACCCTCACCCTCACACTAACACTAACCATATCCCTAACCCTCACCCTAACCCTCCCCCTAACCCTATATCTAACGCTAAACCTCACCCTCAACTTAACCCTAACCTTAACCCTAACTCTAAAACCTACCATAACCTTAAAACTAACCCTCACCCACACCCTCACCCTCACCATAACTCTAACCATAACACTAACAATAACACTAACCCTAACCCTTACCATCATCTTAAACCTAAACCTCATCCCCACCCTCAAACTCAGCCTAACCCTAAGCCTAAGCCTAACCCTAACCCTAACCCTCACACTCACCCTCAACCTCACCATAACCCTAACACTAACCCTAAAAATAAACCTCACCCTAACCCTCTCCCTAACCCTAAATCTAAACCTAAACCTCACCCTCACCCTAACCCGAACCCTAATCCTAAACCTATCCCTAAACCACATCCTAACCCTCACCCTCTCCCTAAACCTAACACTAATCCTAAACCTAAACTTCACCCTAACCCTCCCCCTAACCCTAACTCTAAGCCTAAACCTCACCCTCACCCTAACCCTAACCCTCACACTAACACTCCCCCTAACCCTAACTCTAACCCTAAACCTCACCCTCACCGTAATCCTAAGCCTAACCCCAAACCAAAACCTCACCCTAAACCTCACCCCAACCCTAACCCTAACCCTCACCTTAATCCTAAGCCTAACAATAACACTCAACTGAACCCTAACACTCACCCTCACCATAATCCTAACCCTAAACCTCACACTAACCCTAAACTTAATCCGAACAATAAATCTCACCCTAACCCTAAACCTAACCCTTAATGTAATACTCACGCTCAACATAACCCTCACCTTTACACTTACAATCATCCCCACCCTAACACTCACCCTAAGCCTAACACACACCCTAAACCTAACTCTACCCCTAAACCTCACCCTCACCCTAATCCTAACGCTAACCCTAACCCTAACACTAAATCTCACCCTAACCCTAACCCTCAAACTCATTCTCAGCCTAAAACTAAGCCTATGCCTAGTCCTTTCCCTAACCCTCACCCTCACCCTAGCCCTCACCCTAACCCTAATCCTAAACCTAACTCTCATCCTAACCCTCACCCTAACCCTAACCCTAACCATCACCCTAACCCTAATCCTCACCTCTAACCTCACCCTCAGCCTAAACCTAAGCCTAAGCCTAACCCTAACCCTAACCCTCACACTCACCCTCACCCTAACCCTAATCTTAACCCTAACCCTAACCCTAACCCTAAGCCTCAACCTAACCCTCACCCTAACATTAACCCTACACTAAACCTAACAAAACCGTCGACATAACCCTCCAACTAACCCTAAATTTGACCTCACCCTCACCCTAACCCTAATCCTAGCCCTAACCCTAAACCTGACACTAACCCTAACACTAATCCTCACCCTCACCCTCACCCTCAACCTCACCATAACTCTAACCCTAACCTTAACAAAAACACTAAACCTAACTCTAAACCTAACCCTAACCCTAATCCCAATACTTATCCTCACCCTAACCCTAATCCTAACCCTAACCCTAAACCTAACCCTAACCCTCATCCTAACCCTCACCCTAACCCTAAACCTTACCCTAACACTAACCCTAACCCTCATGCTCACCTTAGCCATCACCCTAAAACTAATCCTAACCCTAATCCTTACTCTGACCCTAAACTTAACTGAACCCTAACTCTCACAGTAACCCTAATCCTAAAACTCACCCTCACCCTAACTCTAACCCTCACCCTCACCCTAATCCTCACCCTCACCCTCACCCTAACCATAACACTAACGGTAACCCTAACCCTCAAACTCAGACTCACCGTAACCTTAACTCTAACACTAAACCTCACCCTCACCCTAAGCCTAACCCAAAACCTAACCCTAAACCTCACCCTAAACCTAACCCTATACCTCACCCTCACCCTAGCCCTTACCCTAACCCTAATTCTAAACCTAACCCTCATCCTAACACTCATCTTAACCTTAACCCTAATCCTCACCCTAACCTTAACACTAACTCTCAACCTCACCCTCAGCCTAACCCTAAGCATAAACCTAAACCTAACCTTAACACACACACTCAACCTCACCCTAACCCTAATCCTATCCCTGACCCTAACCCTAACCCTAATCCTAATCCTAACCTTCACCCTCACACTAACCCTAATCCTAACCTTCACCCTCTCCCTAGCCCTAAACCTCACCCTTACTGTAACCCTAACCCTCATACTAACCCTCACCCTAACACTAACCCTAACCCTAAACCTCACCCTAACACTAACCCTAACTCTCACCCTCAACCTAGCCCTCACCCTAACCCTAATCCTAACAATAATTCTCATCCTAACACTCACCCTAACCCTAACCCTAAACCTCACCTTAATCCTAACGCTCACCCTAACGCTAAACTTAACCTGAACACTAATTCTCACACTAACCCTAACCCTAACCCTCACCCTAACCCTCACCCTCACCCTCACACTCACCCGCACCCTCACCCTCACAGTAATTATAACACTAACCGAAACCCTTACCATAACCGTAAACCTCACCCTAACCTTAACCCTAAACCTCACCCTCACCTTAGCCCTCACCCTAACCCTAATTCTAATGCTAACCCTATCCTAACCCTAACCCTCACCCTAACCCTCACCCTAGCCCTCACCCTAAGCCTAAATATCACCCTAAATCTCATCCTAACCCTCACCCTAACCCTAACCCTAAACCTCACCCTAACCCGAAACCTAACCCTACCCCTCATGCTCGGCCTAAGCCTAAGCATAACCTGAAACCTCACTCTAACCCTAACCCTAACACTAACCCTAACTCTAACCCTAAAACTCACCCTCACGCTAACCCTAACTCTAAACCTGACCCCAAACCTAAATCTCATACTAATCCTAAATCTAACCCACACCCTCACCCTCACCGTAACCATATAACCCTAACCTTAACCCTAAAAATACCCCTAACCCTAGCTCTCACCCTAACCATAACCCTCACCCTAACATTAACTTTCACCCTAATATTTACCCTCACCCTCCCACTAACCCTAAAGCTAATACTAATGGTCACACTAACCCTAACACTAAACCTGACCCTAAAACTAACCCTAACCCTCAACCTCACCCTAGCACTCACCCAAACCCTAACCCTCATCCTCACCCTAAACCTCACACTAACCCTAACACTAATCCTAAATCTAACCCTCACCATCACCCTAACCCTAAACCTAAACCTACCCCTCACCCTAACCCTAACCCTCACCATCACCGTAACCCTAACCCTCACCCTAATCTTAACCCTAACCCTAACCCTCAACCTAACCCTAACCCTCACCCTCACTGTAACCCTTACCTTAATCCTCACTCTAACCCTAAACTTAACCCGAACCCTAACTCTCACAAAAACCCTAACCCTAACCCTCACCCTAACAATAACCCTAACCCTCACCATCACCCTCAGCCTAACCCTAAGCCTAACCCTAACCCTAACACTAAACCTCATACTCACCCTAACCTTAACCCTAATCCTAATTCTAATCCTAACCCTATACCTCACCCTCACCCTAACCCTCACCTTAAGCCTAACACTAACATTAATCCTAACCCTAACTCTAACACTACACCTCACCCTCACTCTAGGCCTCACCCTAACCATCAACCTAACCCTCATCCTCACCCTAAAACTCACACTAACCCTAACACTAATACTCAATCTAACCCACAACCTCAGGCTAAACCTAACCCTATCACTCCCCCTAATCCTAACACTAACCCTCAACGTAACCCTCAAATTCAACCTAACCCTCCCCTTTACCCTTACCATCACCTCCACCCTAACCCTCACCCTAAGCCCAAGATAACCCAAACCCTAACACTACCCCTAAAGCTCACCCTCACCCTAATCCTAACACTAACACTAACCCTAACACTAAATCTCACCCTAACCCTAACCCTCACCCTCAACCTCATGCTTATCCTAACCCTAACCCTAATCCTAACCCTAACCCTCATCCTAACCCTCACCCTAACCCTAAACCTAACCATCACCCTAACCCTAATCCTCAACCCCACCCTCACACTCAGCCTAACCCTGAGCCTAAGCCTAACCCTAACCCTAACCCTCACCCTCACACTCACCCTAACACTAATCCTCACCCTATCCCTAACCCTAACACTAAACCTCAACCTAACCCTAACCCTCAGCCTCAAATTAACCCTAACCCTCATTCTAACCCTCACCCTAAACCTAAACCTAACCTTAAACCTTACCCTAACACTAACCCTAATCCTCACCCTCATCCTAGCCTTCAATCTAAACATAATCTTAACCCTAATCCTCATGCTAACCCTAATCCTCACCCTAACCTTAATCCTAACCCTCACCCTATCGCTAACACTAACCCTCAACCCAACCCTAAACATAACCCTAAAATTAACCCTAACCCTAATCCTCACCCTAGCCCTAAATTTAACCTGAACCCTAAGTCTCAAGCTAGCCCTAATCCTAACACTCAACCTAAAGCTAACCCTCACCCTCGCCCTCTCCCTCAGCCTAACCATAAGCCAAAGCCTAACCCTAACCCTCACAATCACCCTAACCATTACCCTAATCCTAATCCTAACCCGAAGCCTAACCCTCACTCTCACCTTAACCCTCACCGTAACCCTAACTCTAACACTAACCCTAACCCTAACCCTCAACCTCAGCCTCACCCTTACCCTAACTCTAAACCGAAACCTCACCCTCACCCTAAACCTAACCCTAAACCTCACCCTAACCCTAAACCTAAACCTCACCCTCAGCCTAGCCCTTACCCTAACCCTAATCCTAACCCTCATCCTAACCCTCACCCAAACACTATCCCTAACGCTCACCCTCACAGTCACCCTAACCCTAATCCTAACCCTAACTCTCAACCTAACCCTAACCTTCACCCTCACAGTAACCCTTACACTAACCCTCACCCTAAACATAAACTTAACCCAAATCCTAACTCTCAGCCTAACCCTAACCCTAACACTCACCCTAGCCCTAATCCTAAATCTCCCCCTCACCCTAGCCCTCACCCTAACTCTAATCCTAACCCTAACCCTCATCCTAACCCTCCCCCTAACCCTTAGCCCAACCCTCACCCTAACCCTAACCCTCACCCCGAACCTCAACCTCACCCTAACCCTAAGCCTATCCCTAAATCTAACCCTAATACACACACTCACCCTCACCCTAAACCTAATCCTAACCCTTACCCACAGCCTCACCCTCACCCTCTTTGTAACCCTAAGCCTAATCCTAACCCTAACCCTAACCCTCACACTCACCCTAAACTTACCCTAATCCTAATCATAACCCTAAACCTCAGGCTCACCCTCAGCCTCACCTCAAGCCTAACTCTAACGCTAAAACTTAACCTCACCCTAACCCTAACCCTAACCCTAACCCTAAACCTCACCCTCACCCTAGCCCTCACCCTAACCCTAATCCTATCCCTTACCCTCATCCTATCCCGCCCCATAATCTTAAACCTAAGCCTCACCCTAACCCTAACCCTCACAATCACCCTCACCCTCAGCCTAACCCTAAGCCTAACCCTAATCCTAACCCTAACCCTAACCCTCACACTCACCCTAATCCTAACCCTAATCCTAACCCTAAACCTAACACTAACCCTAACCGTAACCATCGACCTCAACCCCAACCTAACCCTAACTCTAACCCTAAACCTCAGCCTCACCATAACCCCAAACCTAACCCTAACCCAAACCTCACCCTAAACCTAACCCTAACCCTAACTCTTACCCTAAACCTCACGCTCACCCTATCCCTAACCCTAACCCTAAAACTCACCCTAACCCTAACCTTCCACATCACCCTCATCCTCACTGTAACTCTAGTCCTAAACTTAACAATAACTCTAAACCTAAACCTAACCCTAACCCTCACCCTCAGCCTCACCCTCACTGCAAACTTAACCCTAACCATTACTCTAACAATAAACCTAACCCTAAGCCTAACCTTACCCCTAACTCTAATTCTCACCCCCACAGTCATCCTCAGCCTAACCTTAACCTTAACCCTAACCATAACCTCACCCTCACCGTAACCCTAAGCCTAACACCAGCAGTAACCCTAACCCTAACCCTAAACCTCATCCTAAACCTGACAATAACCATAAAACTAAACCGAACCCTAACCCGAACCCTCATGCTCTGCCTAAGCCTAAGCCTAAGCCTAACCCTAACCCTAACCCTCACCCTAACAATAATCCTAACACTAAACCTAACTCTAATCCTAAATCTCACCTTCACCCTAATCCTAACTCAAACCCTAACCCTAACCCTAACAATAACCCTAATCCTCACCCTAACAATAATCCTCACTCTAACCCTAAACCTCACCCTAACACTTACCCTCAACCTTCCACTAACCTTAACCCTAACACTAACGCTCACACAAACCCTAACCCTAACCTCACCCTAACCCTAACTATTACCATAACCCTCAACCTAACTCTAAACCTCACGCTCAATGTAACCCTAAAACTAACCCTGATGCTCACCCTAACCATAACCCTCACCCTAACCCTAACCCTCACCCTAACACTTACCCTCACCCTAACACTAACCCTAATCCTAATTCAAACCCTAACCCTAACCCTAACAAAAACCCTAACCCTAACCCTCACCCTAACCATTACCCTCAACCGAAACCTAACCCTCACCCTAACACTTACCCTCAGCTTAACACTAACCATAACCCGAACACTAAGTCTCACACTAACCCCAACCATCACCCTAAACCTCACCCTAACACTAACCCTAAACCTCAACCTAACCCTTGACCTAACCCTAAACCTAACACTCATCCTCACGGTAAACCTCACACTAACCCTAACAATAATCCTCAATCTAACCCTCACCCTCACCCTAACCTTCACCCTAAACCTTACCATAACCCTAACACTCACCCTTACCATAACCCTCACCCTCAGCCTAACCCTCACCTTATCCCCCACCCTAAACCTCACCCTAAGCCTAACACACACCCTAACACTAACTCTACCCCTAAAACTCACACTCACCATAATCCTAACTCTAACCCTAACCCAAACACTAAACCTCAAACTAACCCTAACCCTAACCCTCACCCTCAACCTCACGCTCATCATAACCCTAAGCCCAAGCCAAACCCTGACCCTAACCCTCAACCTCACCCTAGCCCTCACCCTAACACAAATGCTACCCCTAACCCTAACCCTCACCCTCACCGTAACCCTTAGCTTAACCCTTACCCTCACCTTCACCCTAAACCTAATTTTAACCCTAAACCTCAACCTAACCCTAAACCTCAACCTCACCGTAACCCTTACCCTAAACCTCACCCTAACCCTAAACTTAACCCGAATCCTATTCTCACCCTAAACCTAACCCTAACTCTCACCCTCACCCTAACTTTAAACCTCACCCTCACCCTAAACCTCACCCTCAACCTAACCCTAACCCTAACCCTAAAACTCACCCTAAACCTAAACTTCACCTCACCCTCAACCTCACCGTAACTCTAGCCCTAACCCTAACAATAACACTAACCCTAACCCTAACACTAACCCTAACTCTAATTCTCAACTCCAAAGTCAACCACAGCCTAACCCTAAGCCTAAGCCTAACACTAAGCCTAACCCTCACCTTAACCCTAACCCTAACACTAACACTAACACTAACCCTAAACCTAACCCTAAATCTAACCCTAATCCTAACCCTAATCCTCAACCTCACCTGCACCCTAAACCAAACCCTAACCCTAACGCTCACCTTAACTCTAAGACTAAACCTAACCCTAACCTTAAGCCTCAAACTCACCCTCAGCCTAACCCTAATCCTAAACCTAACCCTATCCCTAACCGTAACCCTCACCCTAACCCTCAACCTAGCCCTCAACCTAACCCTAACCCTAACCCTAAACCTCATCGTAAACCTGAAACTAACCCTAACCCTAAACCTCACCATAACCCGAACCCTAAACCTCACCATCATGCTCGGCCTAAGCCTAAGCCTAAGCCGAAGCCGAAACCTAACCCTCACACTAACAATAACCCTAACACTAACCCTAAATCTAACCCTAAACCTCACCCTCACCCTAACCATATCTCTAACCCTAACCCTACCCTAACAATAACCTAACCCTCACCCTAACCATAATCCTCACCCTAACACTAAACCTCACCCTAACACTTACCCTCACCCTAACACTAACCTGAACGCTAAAACTAACCCTCAAAATAACCCTAACCCTAGCCTCACCCTAACCCTAAAGCTCAACCTAACCTAAACCCTCACGCTCAACATTACCTTAACCCTAACCCTGACCCTCACCCTAACACTTACCCTCACCCTAACACTAACCCTAATCCTAACCCTAACCCTCACCCTCACTGCAACCATAATCCTAACCCCAACCCTAACAAAAACCCTAACCCTAACCCTAACCCTCACCCTAACCATTACCCTCACCCTAAACCTAACCCTCACCCTAACACTTACCCTCACCTTAACACTAACTGTAACCCGAACACTAAGCCTCAAACTAACCCTAACCATCACCCTAACCCTTATCCTCACCCTAACACTAATCCTAAACCTCAACCCAACCCTAGCCCTAACCCTATTACTCATCCTCACAGTAAACCTCACACTAAACCGAACACTAATCCTCAACCTAACCCTCACACTCACCCTAACCCTATCCCTAACCCTCACCCTAACCATAACCCTCACCCTTACCGTAACCCTCACCCTCAGCCTAAACCTTACCTTACCCTTACTTTCACCCCCACCCTAACCCTCACCCTAAGCCTAACCTTCACCCTAACCCTAACTCTACCCATAAACCTCAACCTCACCCTAATCCTAACTCTAACCCTAACCCTTACAGTAAACCTAACACTAACCCTAAACTTAACCCTCACCCTCACCCTCACCGTAAACCTTACCCTAACCATAACCCTCACCCGCACCCTAACCATAATCTTAACCCTAAACCTCAACCTAACCCTACCCCTCAACCTCACCGTAAACCTTACCCTAACCCTCACCGTAACCGTAAACTTAACCAGAATCCTACTCTCATCCTAACCCTAACCCTAACTCTGACAGTAACCCAAACATTAAAACTCACCCTCAACCTAGCCCTCAACATAATCCTAATCCTAACCCTAACCCACATCCTAACCCTCCCCCTAACCCTTAACCTAACACACACACTAACCCTAAACCTCACCATCAGACTAACCCTAAGCCTAACCCTAAACCTAACTCTAACACACACTCACACTCACACTCACGCTAAACCTAACCCTCACCCTCACCCTCACCCTCAGTGTAACAATAAGCCAAAACACACCTTAAACCTAACACTCACAATCACCCTAAACCTTACCCTAATCCTAATCCTAACCCTTACCCTAACCCTCACCCTCAGCCTCAACTTAACCCGAACTCTAACCCTAAACCTCACCCTCACCCGAAACCTAAACCTAAACCTAACCCTAAACCTCACCCTAACCCTAACCCTAAACATCACCCTCACCCTAGAGCTCACCCTAAACCTAATCCTAACCTAAACTTCAACCTGACACTCCCCATAACCCTAAACCTAACCCTCACCCTAACGCTAACAATCACCCTCACCCTAACCCTCAGCCTAACCCTAAGCCTAACCCTAACCCTAATGCTAACCCTAACCCTCACACTCACCCTAACCCTAACCCTAATCCTAATTCTAACTCTAAACCTAACCCTCACCCTCAGCCTAACCCTCACCCTAAACCTAACCCTAAACCTAACACTAACCCTAACATTAACCCTCAATCTCAGCCTCACCCTAACCCTAACTCTAACCCTAAACCTCACCCTCACCCTCACCCTAACCCTACCCCTAAACTTCACCCTAACACTAACCATAAACCTCACACTCACCCTAGCCCTTACCCTAACCCAAATCCTTACCCTAAAACTCATCCTAACCATAACCCTCACCCTCAGCATAACCCTAAGCCTAACCCTAATACACACACTCACCCTCATCCTAAACCTAATCCTATCCCTAACCCTAACCCTAACCCTAATCCACCTCATAACTCTCACCCTAACCTTAACCCTAACCCTCACCCTCACTCTCACCTTCACCATAACCCTAACCCTAACCCTCACCCTAACCCTAACCCTCACCCTCACCCTAACCCTAATCCTAAACCTCACCCTAACCATAACCCTCCTCTTAACCCATACCCTCACGCTAACACTTACCCTCACCCTAACACTAACCCTAACCATAACACTAACCCTCACACTACCCCTAGCCCTAACCCTAACTCTAAACCTCAACCTAACCCTTACTCTCAACCTAACCCTAACACTAACACTAACGCTAACTCTCACCCTAACACTCCCCCTAATACTATATCTAACCCTCACCCTTACCCTCACCCTAACACAAACCCTAACCCTTACACTAAACCACACCCTAACCCTAAACCTAACCCTCACCCGCAACATCATCCTCAGTGTAACTCTAAACCTAACCCTAACAATTACACTAAACCTAACCTGAACTATCACCCTAACCCTAATCCTCACAAGCACCATCACCCTCAGCCTAACACTAAGCCTAAGCCTAACCCTCACCCTAACCCTCACACTCACCCGTACCCTAACCCTAATCCTAAACATAACACTTTCCTTAACCTCAACCTAAGCCTCACCCTCACCCTAAACTTAACACTAACCCTAACCCAAAACCTCACCCTAACCCTCCCCCAACCCTAACTCTAACCTTAATCCTCACCCTAACCCTAACTCTAACCCTAAAACTCACCCTAAAACTAACCTTCACCCTCACCCTCAACCTCACCGTAAATCTAACCCTAACCCTAACAATATTACTAACCCTAACCCTAAACCTAACCCTAACCCTCACCCTCAGCCTTACCCTCACAACAAACTTATCCCTAACCAAGCCTAACCCTAACCCTAATTCTAATCCTCACCCCCACAGTCACCCTCAGCCTAACCCTAAACCTAACCCTAACCCTAACACTATCCCTAACCCTAAACCTAACCCTAAATCTAAACCTAAACCTAACCCTAATCCTCAGCCTTACCTGCACCTTAACCCAAACTCTAACCCTAACCCTCAACCCTAATTCTACGCGTAATCCTAACCCTAACCCTAAGCCTCACACTTACCCTCACCCTAACACTAATCCTAAACCTAACCCTATCCCTAACCCTAATGCTCACCCTAACCCTCACCCTAGAACTCAGCCTAACCCTAACCCTAACCCTAAACCTCATCCTAAACCTGACACTAACCATAACCGTAACCCTCACCTTAACTCGAACCCTAACCCTCACCCTCATGCTCAACCTAAGCCTAACCCTAACCCTAACCCTAACCCTAACCCATACCCTAACCATAACATTAACCCTAACCCTAACCCTAAATCTCACCCACAACCTAACCCTAACTCTAACCCTAACCCTAACAATAACCCTAACCCTCACCCTAACCATAAACCTCACCCTAAACCTAAACCTCACCCTAAAAATTACCCTCACGCTACCACTAACCCTAACCCTAACACTAACCCTCATACTAACCCTAAACATAACCTCAGCCTAACCCTAACCCTAACCCTCAACCTAAACCTAACACTCACGCTCAATGTAACCCTCACCCTAACCCTAACCCAAACCATCACCCAAACCGAATCCTCACCCACACTCTCACCCTCAGCCTAAACCTAAGCCTAACCCTAAACGTCACTCTGACCCTCCCCTAAACCTAACTCTGACCCTAAA
Source organism: Dipodomys merriami (assembly GCF_024711535.1). NCBI lineage: Eukaryota > Metazoa > Chordata > Mammalia > Rodentia > Heteromyidae > Dipodomys > Dipodomys merriami. Next base: position 657,103 of record NW_027206088.1, on the reverse strand, counting down.
TCTCACCCTCTCCCTAACAATAATCCTATTCCTAAACCTCACCCTAACCCTAAACTTCACCCTTATCCTCAACCTCACCGTAACTCTAACCCTAACCCTAACAATAACACTAGCCCTAATCCTAACCCTAACCCTCACCCTCAGCCTCACCATCAGAGAAAACTTAACCATAACCATAACACTAAAAATAACCCTAACCCTAAATGTAAGCCTAACCCTAACCCTAATCCTAATCCTAACCCCCACCCTCACCCTCACCCTCAGCCTAAGCCTAAGCCTAACCCTAACCCTAACCCTAACCCTCACCATAACCCTAACCCTAACCCTAACACCAAACCTAACCCTAAACCTAGCCCTAAATCTAACCCTAAAACTATACCTAATACTCAGCCTCACACTCACCCTAACCCTAACCCTAACCCTCACCCTAACTCTCAGTCTAACCCTAAACCTCACACTCACCCTCAACCTAACCCTAATCCTAAACCTAACATTATCCCTAACCCTAACCCTCACCTTAACCCTCAACCTAGCCCTCACCCTAACCCTAATCCTAACCCTAAACCATATCCTAACACTCACCCTAACCCTAACCCTAACCCTAAGCCGAACCCGAAACCTAATCCTCACCATCATTCTCCGCCTAAGCCTAAGCATAAGCCTAAGCCTAACTCTAACCCTCCCTAAACCGAACCCTAACCCTAACCCTAACTCTAAACCTAAATCTCACCCTCACCCTAACCCTAACTCTAACGCTAACCCTAACCCTAACCCTAAACCTCACCCAAACCCTAACCCTCACCCTCACCCTCAACCTCCCCATAACTCTAAACCTAACCCTAACCCTAACTCTAATCCTCACCCACACACTCACCCTCAGCCTAACCCTAATCCTAACCCCAGCCCTAATTCTAACCCCTACTGTAACACTAAACCTAACCCTAACACTAACACTTACCCTCAACCTAACCCTAAAACTAAACCTAATCCTCAGCCTCACCCTCTCCCTAACCCAAAACCTAACCTAACCCTCAACCTAACTCTAAGCCTAACCCTGAACCTAACCCTAACCCTCACACTCACCCTCACCCTAACCCTAATCCTAAACCTAACCCTATCCTTAACCCTAACCCTCATCCTAACCCTCACCCTAGCCCTCACCCTTACCCTAATCCTAACCCTAAACCACATCCCAACCCTAACCCTAACCCGAACCTGAACCTGAACCCTAACCCGAAACCTAACCCTCACTCTCATGCTCGGCCTAATCCTAAGCTTAAGACTAAGCCTAACCCTAACACTAACCCTCACCCTAACCCTAAACCTAACACTAAACCTAACCCTATCCCTAAATCTAACCCTCACCCTAACCCTAAATCTAACCCTAACACTTAACCTAAACCTTTTCCTAACCCTAACCCTAACCTTAACCCTCACCCTAACCATAAATTTCACCCTAACCCTAACCTTCACCCTAAACCTAAACATCACCCTAACACTAACCCTAACCCTCACCCTCACCCTAGCCCTCACCCTAAACCTAAGACTCATCCTCACCCTAAACCTCACACTAACCCTAACACTAATTATAAATCTAACCCTCAGCCTCACCCTAAAAGTAACACTAACGCTCATCCTAACCCTAACCCTAACCCTTATTGTAAACCTCACCCTCAGCCTAACCCTCACCTTTCACCTTAGCTTCACCCCAACCCTAACCCGCACCAAAACCCTAACCTTCACCCTAACCCAAACCCTAACCCTAACTCTACCCCTAAAGCTCACCCTCATCCTAACCCTAACTCTAACCCTAAACCTAACACTAAACCTCACCCTAACCCTAACACTCACCCACACACTAACCCTAACCCTCAACCTAATCCTAAACATCACCCTAATCCTAAACCTAACCCTAATCCTCACCCTCACCCTAGCCCTCACCCTAACAGTAATTCGAAAGCTCACCTTCACCCTAACCCTAACCCTAATCCTCACCCTAAACCTCACACTTACCCTAACCCTAATCCTCAATCTAACCCTCACCCGAAGCCTAACCATAACCCTTACCCTAGGCCTAAACCTAACCTTAACCATCACCCTTATCCTAATCCTCACTCTTAGCCTAAACCTCACATTTACCCTTACCATCATCCTCACCCTAACCCTCACCCTAACCCTAAACCTCACCCTCAACCTCATGCTCAGCCTAAATATAAGCCTAAGCATAATCCTTACCCTAACCCTCACCATCACCATACCCTCACCCTAAACCTAATCCTAATCCTAACCCTAATCCTAACCCTCACCCTAACCCTAAGGATAAACATCACCCTAAACCTAATCCTCACCCCCACCCTCACCCTCAGCCTAACCCTAAGCCTAAGTCTAAGCCTAACTGTAACCCTAAATCTCACAATCACCCTCACCCTAACCCTAATCCTAACCCTAACTCTAACACTAACCCTAAACCTCAACCTAACCCTCACCCTACCCTTAACCCTAACACTAACCCTAACCCTAACCCTCGACCTAACCCTCCAACTAACGATAAATTTAACCCTAAACCTCACACTCACCCTAACCCTAATCCTAACCCTAACCCTAAACCTTAACCTAACCCTAACCCTAAACCTCACCCTCACCCTCACCATAACTCTAACCCTAACGCTAACAATAACACTAATCCTAACCCTAACCCTAAACCTAACCATAACACTAACCCTAACCCTAATCCTAACACTCACCCTCACCCTAACCCTAATCTTAACACTCACCCTCACCCTAACCCTAATCTTAACCGGAACCCTCACCCTCACCATAACCAAAACCATCAACCTAACCCTCACACTAACCCTATCCCTAAACCTTAATCTAACACTAACCCTAACCCTCACCCTCACCCTAGCCCTCACCCTAACCCTAATCCTCATCCTTACCCTCATCCTAACCCTAAACCTAAAACCCAAACCCTAATGCTAACCCTAACCCTCAACCTAACCCTAACCCTCACACTCACAGTAACCCTAATCCTAAACCTCACCCTAACCATAAACTTAACTGAACCCTAACTGTCACCCTAACCCTAAACCTAACCCTCACCCTAACCCTAACCCTCACCCTCACCCTCAGAATAACCCTAACCCTAAACCTAACCCTAACCCTCACACTCACCCTAACCCTTACCCTAATGCTAATCCTAACCCTAAGCCTAACCCTCACCCTCAACCTAACCCTCACCCTAACCCTAACTCTAATACTAACCCTAAGCCTAAGCCTCAACCTCAGCCTCACCCTAACCCTAACTCAGACCCAAACCTAACCCTAACACTAACCCTAACCCTAAACAACACCTTAACCCTAACCCTAAACCTCACCCTCACCCTAGCCCTCACTCTAACCCTAATCCTAACCCTAACCCTCAACCTAATCCTAACCCTCATCCTCACCGTAACCCTTACCCTAACCCTCACCCTAACCCTAAACTTAACCCGAACCCTAACTCTCACACTAACCCTAACCCAAACTCTCACCTGAACCCTTACCCTCACCCTTACCGTAAACCCTCACCCTCATTTTAATCCTCACATTTACCATTACCATCACCCCCACCCTAACCCTCACCCTAACCCTAACACTCACCCTAACCCTAACTCTATCCCTAAGCCTCTACCTCACCCTAACCCTAATTCTTGCCTCGGTCCGGGTTCTGTCGGGACGACGGAGGATACCTAGGGGAGGAACCTGGAATAGGATGGGGAGGTGGCAAACAGACAACTCACACACATTAGGAGTGGATGCTGAGTGCGATTTAATGCAGGGGATAGCAAACTTTTATAACAGAAGTCTCAGGAGAAAGGGCAAAAGGTTACACAATCTTGCTGCATGTCTTCTTTCTTGGGTGGTCACCAGCTGGGCACCTGATTGGCATTTGTCCCCGGCTTATCTCTAAGGAATACAATGGGTTTGGGTTTCGATGTTTGTCACCAATTAACCATTTCCTATTTTTATAGAGGCCTTAACTTTCCCATAAGATCTTTCCTGTCTCTTCTTTAATAGTAAACTTTAAGGAGACCTAGTAATTCTCTTAGTAAATAGCAGGAAATTCTCTCTCCTAAATAATTATCTTAGCAATTGCCATACATTCTTTCTGTTTTAGCTGAGCCTACTGCTTCTTGTAAGTCCGTTACAAACAATTCCTTCTGCTGAAGTGACTTTGTGAAACCACCAATACTTTTATATTTACTTATAACTTGTCTCCTAGCCTCCATAAGAGGGGTTTCAGGTTAGCACTTAACTCTGGTGAGTCCGTCATATTTTTAAGACACTCATCAGATAGTGGAGTCGTCAACACTCTTAAGAAAGAGCTTTGAATAAGGGAACGTTGACAATGAGCAAGTACATAAAGCAGTAGAAGCAGTAAAATATTAACAGGCACTCTTATGAGGGAAAGAAAGGCAGAAACACATCTTTTCCCAGGGGTTTGGCCAGCCTTTCAGGAGTAGGCCTCTTAGAAGCCCTATTCTCTGAGGTAGACTTCGGTAAAGTCCCAATACACAGAGATAGGTCTCTGAAGCCCCTATCTTAATTTGCCACGCCGACTCCAGTAGAGTCTGCTTAGCATGTGAAACCAACCCTAAACCTCACGCTCAACCTAACCCTAACACTAACCCTAACCATAACCCTACCCCTAACCCTCCCCCTAACTCTCAACCAAAACCTAAGCCTAACACTAACCCTAAACCTAAACCTCAACCTAACTTTAACCCTAACCCTAACCCTCACCATCACCCTCACCGTAACCGAAAATCTAAACATAACCCTAACAATAACCCTAACCCTAATCCTAAACCTCAACCTAACCATAACCCTCACCCTAACACAAACCCTCATCCTAACACTTACCCATAACCTAACACTAACCCTAACCCTAACACTAACCCTCACACTAACCCTAACCCTAACCCTAAACCTCAACCTAACCCTCACCCTCACCCTAAGACTAACACTAACACTAACCCTAAACCTCACCCTACCCCTCTGCCTAACCCTAACTCTAACCCTAAACCTCAAACTAACCCTAAACCTAACCCTAACCCTCAACCTCACCGTAACTCTAACCCTAACCCTAACAATAACACTAACCCTAACCCTAACCCTTACCCTAACTATAACCATATCCCTAACCCTCAGCCTCACCCTCACCACAAACCATAACTATAACCCTAATAATAACCCTAACTATAACCCTAATATTCACCCCCACCCTCACCTTCAGCCTAACACTATGTCTAACCCTAACCCTAACCATAAACCTCACCGTAACCCTAACTCTAACCCTAACCCTTAACTTAAACCTAACCCTAACCATAACCTAACCCTAATCCTCAGCCTCACCCTCACCCTAAACCAAACCCTAACCCTAACCCTCACCCTAACCCTAAGCCTATCCCTAACCCTAACCCTCACACTCACCCTCATCCTAACCCTAATCCTAAACCTAACCATTACCCTAACCCTCCCCCCATCGTAACCCTCACCCTCAGCCTAACCCTCTCGTTTAGCCCGACCATCACCCCCATCCTAATCCTTACCCTAACCCTAACCCTCACCCTAACCCTCACCCTAACCCTAACTCTACCCCTAAACCTCACTCTCACTCTCTCCCTAACTCTAACAATAAACCTAACACTAAACCTCAACCTAAACCTAAACCTAACCATCCCACTCACCCTCACCGTAACTGTAACCTTAACCATAAACCTAACAATAAACCTTACACTAACCCTAACCCTCACCCTAACCATAAACATAACCCTAACCCTAACCCTCACCCTAACCCTCATGCTAACTTAAACCTCACACTAACCCTAACCCTCACCCTCACACTAACCCTAATTGTAAGCCTAACCCTCACCCTAATCCTAACCCTCTCCCTTACCGTAACCCTAACCCTCAACCTAACCCTTACCCTAACCCTCACCCTAACCCTAAACTTCACCCTAACACTTACCCTAACCCTTTCCCACAACCTAGCCCTCACCCTATCCTTAACCCTAACCCTAATCCTCATCCTAACCCTCACCCTAAACCTAATGCTAACCCTCAACCTAACCCTAAACCTCACACTCAACTTAACCCTAACCCTAACCCTCACGCTAACCCTAAACTTAACCCAAACCCTGACTCTCAACCTATCCCTAACCCTAACCCTCACACTCACCGTAAACCTTATCATAACCCTAGTCCTAACCCTAACCTCACCCTCAGCCTCACCCTAACCCCAACTCTAAAGCTAAACCCGAGACTCACCATAACCCTAACCCTAACCCTAACCATAAACCTCACCCTAACAGTAACCCTAAAACTCAACCAAACCCTCACCCTAACCCTAACACTAACCCTAACCCTAACCCTCCCCTTAACCCTAAGTATAACCATAAATCGCACCCTCACCCTAACCCTAATCCTAACCCTAAACCTAACCCTAACCCTAACTCTAATATTAACACTCACCCTCACCCTAAACCTAATCCTAACCCTAACCCTCACACTAAACCTAACCCTCACCCTCACTGTAACCATAACCCTCATCCAAACCCTCACCCTAACCCTAAACCTAACCCTCATCCTAACCCTAACCCTCACGCTCAACCTCACCCTAAGCCTAACCCAAAGCCTAACTCTAAACCTAACCATAACACACAAACTCACACTCACCCTAACCCTAATCCTCACCCTAACCCTAACCCTAAACCGCCCCATAACTCTCAACCTAAACCTAACCCTAACATTAACCCTAACCCTAACCCTCAACATAACCCTCACCCTAACACTAACTCTAACCCTAAACCTAACCCTCACACTCACAGTCACCGTAAACGTAACCCTAACCCTAACCTAACCCTAACAATAACCCTAACCCAAAATCTAACCCTCACCCAAACCATAACCCTCACCCTAACCCTAACCCTCACCCTAACACTTACCCTCACCCTAACATTAACCCTAACCCTAACACTAGCCTTCAGACTAAACCTAACCCTCAACCTAATCCTAACCCTCACACTCACCCTAACCCTAACCATAACACTAACACGCTAACACTAACCCTAACCCTCACCCTCACCCTAGCCATCTCCCTAACCCTAATCCTAACCCTAATCTTCATCCTAACCCTCATCATTACCCTAAACCTAACCCTCACCCAAACCCTAACCCTAACCCCCAAACTAACCTTAACCATCACGCTCACTGTAACCCTAAACCTAACCCTCATCCTAACCCTAAACTTAACCCAAACCCTAACTCTCACCCTAAACCTAACCCTAACCCTCACCCTAACTTTAACCCTCACCCTCACCCTCAGCCTCACCCTAACCTTAACTCTAACACTAAACGTCACTCTTACCCTAAACCTAATCCTCACCCTCACCCTTAACCTCAACTTAATTCTAACCCTAAAGCTAACAATAACCCTAAGCCTAAACCAAACCCTACACTGCGCACTCACTGTAACTCTAACCCTAACCTTAACCTTAAAACTCACCCTAACGTTAACCATAAGACTCACCCTCACTCTAGCCCTCACCCTAAGCCTAATCCTAACCCTAAACCTCATCCTAACCCTCAACCTAACCCTAAAACCCTAACCCTCACCCTAACCCTAACCCTCAACCTCACCCTCATGCTTGGCCTAAGCCTAAGCCTAAGACTAAGACTAACCCTAACACTTATACTCACCCTCACCCTAAACCTAACTGTAACATAAACCCTAAACCTAACCCTCACAGTAGCCCTCAATCAAATGCTAAATGGAGCCCTAAACCTCACCCTCACCTGACCCTAACCCTCACGCTCACCCTCACACTCCGCCTAACACTAAGCCTAACGCTAACCCCAAACCTAGCCCTAACACTAACCCTAAACCTAACCCTCACCCTAACCCTCAACCTCACCCTAGCCCACACCCTAAACCTAAGACTAAGCCTAACCCTCACCCTAACCCTTAATCTAACACTAACTCCAACCCTCACCCTAAGCCTAACCCTCACCCTCACCCTCACCCTAACTCTAATCCTAACCCTAACCCTAACCCTAAACCTCACACTCACCCTCACCTTAACCCTAGTCCTAATCCTAACGTTAAACCTAACCCTCAACTTCACCCTAAACCTCACCCTAAACCTAAACATAACACTAACCCTAACCCTAACCCTAACCCTAACCCTAACTCTAACCCTAACCCTAAACCTAAACCTCAACCTAACCCTAATCCTAACCCTCACCCTCACCCTCACCGTAACCATAAACCTAACCGTAAACCTAACAATAACCCTAACCCTCATCCTAACCATAACCTTCACCCTAAACCTAACCCTCACCCTAATACTTACTGCCACCCTAAACTTAACATTAACACTCACACTCACCCTAACTCATACCCTAATCCTAATCCTAACCCTAAGCTTAATCCTCACCCTCACCCTAACCCTCACCCTAACTCTAACACTAACCCTAAACCTAACCCTCAACCTCAGCCTCACCCTAACCATAATTCCAACCCTAAACCTCACCCTCAAACTAACACTAACCCTAAACCTAAACCTCACCCTAAAGCTAACCCTAAGCCTCACTCTCACCCTAGCCCTAACACTAACCAGAACCCTAACCCTAACCCTCATCCTAAACCTCAGCCTAACCCTAACCCTAACCCTCACCCTCACCCTCACACTTACCCTAACACTAACCCTAACCCTCAACCTAACCTTAACTTTCACCCTCATCATAACACTTACCCTAACCATCACACTAATACTAAAGTTAACCCATACCCTAACTCTCACCCTAAGCCTAACTCTAACCCTAACCCTAAACCTAAACTTAACCCGAACCCTAACTCTCCCCCTAACCTTAACCCTAACCCTCACGCTACCCCTAACACTCACACTCACCCTCACCCTCAGCCTAACACTAAGCCTAACCCTCACCCTACCCCTAACCATTACCCTCACTGTAACCCTCACCCTAACCCTAAACCTAACCCTAAAACTCACGCTAAACCTAAGCCTAATCCTAATCCTAATCCTAACCTTAACCCTAACACTCACACTAACCCTCACCTTAACCCTAACCCTAGCACTAAACCTAACCCTAACCCTTCCCATCAGCCTCATCTTAACCCTAATTCTACCGCTAAAACTCACTCTCACACTAACCCTAACCCTAACCCTAAACCTAAACCTCATCCTAACCCTATCCCTAACAGTAAACCTCACCCTCAACCTAGCCCTCACCCTAACCCTAATCCTAACCCTAACCATCATCCTAACCCTCACCCTAACACTAACCCTAACCCTAACCCTAACCCTCACCATAATCCTAATTATTACCCTCATCCTCAACATCACAGTAACCATAACCGTAACCCTAACCATAACAATAACCTTAACCCAAAACCTAACCCTCACCCTAACCATAACCCTCACCCTAACCCTAACCCTCACCCTAACACTTGCCCTCACCCTAACACTAAACCTAACCCTAACACTAACCCTCACACTAACCCTAACCCTCACCCTAATCCTAAACCTCACCCTAACCCTAACCCAAACTCTCAATCTCACCCTAGCCTTCACCCTAACCCTAATTCTAATCCTCATCCTCACCCTAAACCTAAACCTCACCCTAACCCTAACCCTAACCCTAACCCTAACACTAACGCTCACACTAACCCTAACCCTAAACCTAACCCTTAGCCTAAACCAAAACCTAACCCTAAACCTCACACTTATCTTAACCCTCACCTTCAGCCTAAACCTCACATTTACCCTTACCATCATCCTCAACCTAACCCTCACCCTTAAACCTCAACCTAAACCTCACACTCACCCGAAGCCTAAGCCTAAGCCTAAGCCTTACCATAACCCTCAAGCTCACCCTAGCCCTCACACTAACCCTAATCCTAACCCTAACCCTCAAACTAACCCTCAACCTAACCCTAACCCTAACCATCACCCTAGCCCTAATCCTCACCCCCACCCTCACCATCAGCCTAACCCTAAGCCTAAGACTAAGCCTAACCCTAACCCTCACATTCACCCTCACCCGCACCCTAATCCTAACCGTTACCCTAACTCTACCCTAAACCTCAACCGAAACCTCACTCTAACCTTAACACTAACACTATCCATAACCCTAACCCTCGACATAACCCTCCCCCTAACCCTAAATCTAACTCTAAACCTCACCCTCAACATAACCGTAATCCTAAACATAAACCTAAACCTCACCTTAAAGCAAACCCTAACCCTCACCCTCACCCTCACCCTCAGACTCTAACTCACCCTCAGACTCAGTAACTCTAACCCTAACCCTAACAATAACATTAATCCTAGTCCTAATTGTAACACAAACCCTAATCCAAACACTCACCCTCATCCTAACCCTAACACTCACACTAACGCTAAACCCCACCCTCACCGTAACCCTAAACCTCATCCTAACCCTCACCCTCACCCTAACCCTAACCCTAAACCTCACGCTAACACTAACCCTAACACTCACCCTAACCTTAGCCGTCACTAATCCTAACCCTAATCCTCATCCTAACCCTCACCCTAACCCTAACCCTAACCCTCAACCTAACCCTAACCCTAACCTTAACCCCCAACCTAACCCTAACCCTCATGCTCACCATAACCCTAAACCTTACCCTTATCCTAAAACTAAACTTAACCCAAACCCTAACTCTCACCCTAAACCTAACCCTAACCCTAACCGTAACCCTCACCCTCACCCTCAGCCTAACCCTAAGCCAAACCCTAAACCTAACCCTAACCCTCAAACTCACCCTAACCCTTACCCTAATCCTAATCCTAACCCTAAACCTAACCCTCACCCTCACCCTAACTCTCACCCTAACCCTAAATCTAAAACTAACCCTAACCCTCACCCCCTGCCTCACCCTAAACCTAATCCTAATCCTAATCCTCACCCTAACACTAACCCTAATGCTCACCCTCAACCTGAACCTAACCCTAACCCTAACCCTAACCATCAACCTAACCCTAACCCTCAACCTCACGGTAACTCTTACCCAAACCCTCATCCTAACCATAAACAGAACCCGAACCATAACTCTCACACTAACCCAAACACTAACCCTAACCGTAACTGTAACTCTCACCCTCACCCTCACCCTCAGCCTAAGCCTAAGCCTAACCCAAAACCTAACCCAAACACATACACTTACCCTCAGCCTAACCCTAAGCCAAACCCTACACCTAACACTAACCCACACACTCACATTCTCCCTAACCCTAATCCTAACCCTAACCCTAACCCTATCCCTCCCCCTAACTCTCACCAAAATCAAAACCCTAACACTCACCCTAACCCTACCCCTCAACCTAACCCTCACCCAAACCCTGACTCTAAACCTAAACCTCAACCTCATCCTAACCCTAACTCTAACCCTAACCAAACCCTAAACCTCAGCTTAAACCTAACTCTAAACCTCACCCTCACCATACCGTAAACATAAACCTTACCCTAACAAGAACCCTAACCCTAATCCTAAGCCTCACCCTAACCCTAATTCTAACCCTAAACCTCACCCTCACCCTCACCCTAACACTAACCCTAACCCTAACACTAAACCTCACCATAAACCTATCCCTCACCCTCACCCTCACCCTCACAGTAACTCTAACCCTAGCCCTAAATATAACACTAACCCTAACCATCACCCTAATCGTAATCCTAACCCCCACACTCACCCTCAGCCTTACCCTAAGCCTAAGCCTAAGCCTAACCCTAACCCTCACACTCAGCCTCACCCTAACCCTAATCCTAACCCTAACCCTATCCCTAAACGTCAACCTAACCCTCACCCTCACCATAACCCTAACACTGAACCTAACCCTAAGCCTCACCCTAACCCTCCCCCTAACCCTAACTCAAACACTAAAGCTTAACCTCACCCTAACCCTAACCCTAACACTAACCCTAAACCTCACCATAAACCTCACCCTAAACCTCAACATCACCCTCACCCTCAACCTCACTGTAACTCTAACCCTAACCCTAACAATAAGACTAACACTAATCCTAAACCTAACCCTAACCCTCAACCTCAGCCTCACCCTCACCGCAAACTTACCCCTAAACATAACACTAACAAAAACCCTAACCGTAACTCTAAACCTAACCCTAACACTAACCCTTACCTAATCCTCACCCCAACACTCAACCTCAGCCTAACCCTAAACCTAAGGCTAACCCTAACCCTCATCATAACCCAAACCCTAACCGTAACCTTAACCGTAACCAAAACCCTAACCCTAAACCCAAACCTAATCCTAAACCTAACCCTAACCCTAACCCTAATCTTCACCATCACAATAACCCTAACCCAAACAATAACCCTAGCCCTCACCCTAACCCTAAGCCTAACCCTAACCCTAACCTTAACCCTTACACTTACCCTCACACTAACCCTAATCCTAAACCTAAACCTATCCCTAACCCTAACCCTCACCCTAACCCTCAACCTAGCCCTCACCCTAACCCTAATCCTAACCCTAAACCTCATCCTAAACCTCACCCTAACCCTAACCCTAACCCTTACACTAAGCCTAACTCTAACCCTAAACCTCACCCTAACCCTAAACCTAATCCTCACCCTCAGCCTTACCCTCAATTTAACTCTAACCCTAACGTTAACAATAACCACAACCCTAAACCTAACCCTAAACTTCGCACTCACCTTAACTCTAACCCTAACCCTAAACCTCACCCTAACGCTAACCATAAGCCTCACCCTCACTCTAGCCCTCACCCTGACCTTAATCCTAAACCTAAACCTCACCCTAATCCTCAACCTAACCCTAAAACCCTAACCCTCACACTAACCCTAACCCTCATGCTTGGCCTAAGCCTAAGCCTAAGCCTAAGACTAACCCTAACCCTCACACTCATCCTCACCCTAAACCTAACTGTAAAATAAACCCTAACACTAACCCTCACACTAGCCCTCAATCTAATGCTAAATCTAACCGTAAACCGCACCCTCACCTAATCCTAACCCTCACCCTCTCCCTCACCATCCGTCTAACACTAAGGCTAACCCTAACCCCAACCCTAACCCTAACACCAACCCTAACCCTAACCCTCACCCTAACCCTCAACCTCACCTTAGTCCACACCCTAAACCTAAGCCTAAGCCTAACCCTCATCTTAACCCTCACTCTAACCCTAACCCTAAACCTCACCCTAAACCTAACCCTCAACCTAAACCTAAACCTCACCCTAACCCTAAACCTAACACTAACCCTAACCCTAACTCTAACCCGAACTCTAACCCGAACCCTAAACCTAAACCTCAAACTAACCCTAATCCTAACCCTCACCCTCACCGTCACCATAACCATAACCTAACCCTAACCCTAACAATAACCCTAAACCTAACCATAACCCTCAACCTAACCATATCCTTCACCGTAACCCTAACCCTCACCCTAATACATACTGTCACCCTAAACCTAACCCTAACCCTCACACTCACCCTAACCCTTACCCTAATCCTAATTCTAAACCTAAGCTTAACCATCACCCTAACACTAACCCTCACACTAACCCTACCTCTAACACTAAACCTAACCCTAACCCTGAACCTCAGCCTCACCCTAAACCTAATTCTAACCCTAAACCTCACCCTCAACCTAACCCTAACCCTAACCCTAAACCTCACCCTAACCCTAACCCTAAACCTCACCCTCAACCTATCCCTCATCCTAACCCTAATCCTAAACCTAACCCTCAGCCGAACCCTAACCCTAACGCTCACCCTCACCCTCACCCTAACCCTAACCTTTACGCTCAACCTAACCCTAACCTTCACCCTCACCATAACCAGTACCCTAACCCTCACCCTAACCCTAAACTTAACCCGAACACAAACTCTCACACTAACCCCAACTCTAAACCTAACCCTAACCCTAACCCTCACAATCACCCTCACCCTCACCCTCACCCTAACCCTAACCCTAAACCGAAACCTAAACCTCATCCTAACCCTAACCCTAACCCTAAACCTCACCCTCACCCTAGCCCTCACCCTAACACTTATCCTAAACCTAACACTCATTCTAACCCTTCCCCTAACCCTAACCCTAACCCTCACACTAACCCTAACCCTTACCCTCAACCTCACCCTCAGCATAACCCTATGCCTAACCTTAAACCTCACCCAAACACACACTCACACTCACCCTTACCATAATCATAACCCTAAACCGAACCCTAACCCTAACCTTCCCCCTAACTCTCACCCTAACACTAACCCTAACCATAACACTAACCCTAACCCTGCCCTCACCCTAACGCTAACTCCAACCCTAAACTTCACCCTCACCCTAAACGTAACTCTAACCCTAACCCAAAACCTAAACGTCACCCTAACCTTAACCCTAACCCTCACCCTCACCCTCACCGTAAAGGTAACCCTAAACCTAACCCTAACAATAACCCTAACCCTAATCCTAACCCTCAACCTAACCAAACCCTAAACTTCACCCTAACCCTCACCCTCACCCTAAACCTAACACTAACCCTATCCCTAAACATCACCCTCCCCCTCCCCCTAACACTATATCTAACCGTAAACCTCACCCTCACATTCACCCTAACCCTAATCCTAAACCCCACCCTAACCCTAACCCTAACAATTACCCGCACGCTCACGCTCACTGTAACTCTAACCCTAACCGTAACAATAACATTAACCCTAACCCTAACCATCATCCTAACCCTAATCCTCACCTCAAAACTCACCCTCAGCCTAACCCTAAGCCTAAGCTTAACCCTCACCCTATCCCTCACACTCAACCTCACCCTAACCGTAATCCTAAACCTAACACTATCCCGAAACCTCAACCTAAACCTAACCATCACCCTAACCCTAAACCTCACCCTAACCCTCACCCTAACCCTAACTCTAACCCTAAACCTCACACTCACCCTAACCCTAATCCTCACCCTAACCCTAACCCTCACCCTCCACCTCACCGTTACTTGAACCCTAACCCAAACAATAACACTAAACCTAACAGTAACACTAACCCTTACCTTAACATTAAGCCTAAGGGTAACCATAAACCTCGCCCTCAGCCTCAGCCTCAGCCTAACCCTAACCCTAACCCTAACCCTAAACCTAACCCTCACCATAAACCTAACACTAACCCTAACCCTAACCCTATACCTAACCCTAACACTAAACCTAACCCTGACCCTAAACCTAACCCTAATCCTCAGCTTCACCTTCACCCTAAAGCAAACCGTAATCCGAACCCTCATCCTAACCCTAAGCCTAACCCTAACCCTAACCCTAACCTTCAAACAAACTCTACCCTAATCCTAATCGTAAACCTAACCTTATCCCTAAACCTAACCCTCACCGTAACCCTCACCCTAGCCCTCACCCTAACCCTAAAGCTAACCCTAAACCTCAACTTAACCCTAACCCTAACCCTAACCCTCACACTCATGCTCGGCCTAAGCCTAAGCCTAAGCCTAACCATAACCCTAACCCTCACCCTAACCCAAACTCTAACCCTAACTCTAACCTTAAACCTCACTCTCACACTAACCCTAACTCTAACCCTAACCCTAAACCTAAACCTCATCCTACCCTAACCCTAACCCTCTCCCTCAACCTATCCATAACCGTAACCCTAACCCTAACCCTAATAACACCCCTAACCCTAACACTAACCCTAACACTAACACTAACCCTCACACTAACCCTAACCATCACGCTAACCCTAAAACTCACCCTAACCCTAACACTAACCCTCACCCTCACCCACGCACTCACCATAAACCCTAACTCTCATCCTCACCCTAAACCTCACCCTAACCCTAACACTAATCCTCAATCTAACCGTCACCCTACCCCTAACCCTAACCCTAACCCTCACCCTTACCGTAACCCTCACCCTCAGCCTAACCCTCACGTTTAGCCTTACCATCACCCCCAACCTAAAACTCACCCTAACCCTAAACCTCACCCTAACCCTCACCCTAATTCTAACTCTACCCATAAACATCACCCTAACACTAACACTAACTCTATCACAAACCCTAACACTAAACGTCACCCTAACCCTAACCCTAACCCTCACACTAACCGTAACCCTCACCCTCACTCTCACCCTCAGCCTTACCCTAAGCCTAACCCTATCCCTAACCCTAACCCTCACACTAACCCTAACCTTAACACTAACCCTAACCCTCAACTTTAACCACACCCTCAGCCTAACCCTAAGCCGTACCCTAAACCTAACCCTAATACACACACTCATCCTCACCATAACCCTAATCGTAACCCTAACCCTAACCCTAACCTTCCCACTAACTCTCACCCTAACCCTAACCCTATCACTAACCCTAACCCTAACCCTCAACCTAACCCTCACCCTAACCCTACTCTAACCCTAAATCTCACACTCACCCTAACCCTAACCCTAACCCTAACCCAAACCCTAAACCTCACCCTAACGCTAACCCTAACCCGCAACCTCACCCTCACCCTAACCATAACCCTAAACCTAACCCTAACAATAACCCTAACACTTACCCTCACCCTAACACTAAACCTAACCCAAAAACTAACCCTCACACTAACCCAAACCCTAACCCTAACATTGAACCTCAACCTGACCCTCACCCTCACTCTAACCCCAACCCTAAACCCCACCCTAACCGTAACCCTAAACCTCACCCTCGTGCTCGGCCTAAGCCTAAGCCTAAGCCTAACCCTAACCCTAACAATAACACTAACCCTAAATCTAACCCTAAACCTCACCCTCATCTAACCCTAACTCTAACCATAACCCAAAACCTAAACCTCATCCTAACACTAACCCTCACCCTAACACTCACCCTCACACTAACCCTAAACATCACCCGAACCCTAAACCTCACCCTAAACCTAACTCTCATCCTGAACCTAGCCCTCAACCTAACCCCAAACCTAACCACCATTCTAAACCTAATCCTCATCCCCACATATGCCCTCAGCCTATCCCTAAGCCTAAGCCCAAACCTAACCCTAACCCTCAGACTCACCCTCACTGTAAACTTAATCCTAAACCTAACCCTAACCCTAACATTAAACCTCATCCTAACCCTCACCCTAACTCTAACACTAACACTGACCCTAACCCTCCTCCTAACCCTCCCCCTAACCCTCCCGCTAACCATAACTCTAACCCTAAACCTCACTCTCACCCTAACCATAAACCTAACCCTAAACCTCACCCTAACCCTGATCCTAACCCTAACACTCACCCTCACCCTCACTGTAAATCTAACCCTAACCCTAACTATAACACTAACTCTAACCCTAACCCAAACCCTGACCCTCACCGTAACTCTAACCCTAACCCAAACCTTCACCCGAACCCTAATCCTAACCTTCACCCTCACCCTAACCCTAACCCTAACCCTCAACCTAACCCTAACCCTCACCTTCACTGTAACCCTAACACTATACATAACCATAAACCTCACCCTAACGCTAACCCTAAACCTCACCCTAACTCTAGCCCTCATTCTCACCCTAATGCTAACCCTAAACCTTATCCTAAAACTCACCCTAACCCTAAAACCCTAACCTTAACCCCCAACCACAACCTCACACTTGGCCTAAGCCTAAGCTGAAGCCTAAGACTAACCCTGACACTCACACTGACCCTCAACCTAACCCTAACGATAACACTAACCCTAACCCTAACCCTCAGACTAACCCTCACCCTAATGCTAAATCTAACCCTAAACCTCACTCTCACCCTAACCCTAACCCTCACCCTCAGCCTCACCCTCCGCCTAACATTAAGCCTTACCCTAAAAACAACCCTAACCCTAACAGTAACCTACCCCTCACCCTACCCCATACCCTAACGCTCACCCACACCCTAGCCCATACCCAAACCCAAAGCCTAAGCCTAACCCTCAACTTAAATCTCACTCTAACCTAACCCCAACACTCACCCTAACTGTAACCCTCACCCTCACCCTAACTCTAATCCTAACCCTAACCCTAAATGTAACCCTCATCCTCACCCTCACCTTAACCCTAACCCTAATCCTAACCCTAACACTAACCCTCACCCCTACATTAAACCTCACCCTAACCCTAACCCTAACACTAAACCTAACTCTAACCCTCACCTTAAACCTCACCCTCACCCTAATCCTCACCCTAAACCAAACCCTAAACTTTTCCTAACCAATAATATCACCCTCACTCTAGCCCTCACCCTAAACCTAATCCTAAACCTCACCCTACACCTAAACCTTACCCGAACACTTACCCTCACCCTAACACTTACACTAACCCTAACACTAACCCTCAAACTAACGCTAACCATCACCCTAAACCTAAACCTCACCCTAACACTAACTCTAACCCTCAAATTCACCCTAGACCTCAACCTAACCCTAACACTCATCCTCACACTAAACCTCACACTGCTTACACTAATCCTTAATCTAACCCTCACCCTCAACCTAACCCTAACCCGAACCCTCACACTTCCAATAACCCTCACCCTCAGCCTAACCCTCACCTTTACTATTACTGTCACCGTCATCCTAAACCTCACCCTAAACCTAACACTCATCCTAACCCTAACCCTAACCGTAACCCTAAACATCATCCAAACCCTAACACTCGCCCTCACCTTCAGCCTCAGCCTAACCCTAAACCTAAGCCTAAACCTAACCCTAAACCTCACACTCACCCTAGCCCTCACCCTAACCCTAATCCTAACCCTAACCCTCATCATAACCCTCAACCTAACCATAAAAAGAACCATCACTCTAAACCTAATCCTCATCCCCACCCTCACCTTCAGCCAAACCCTAAGCCTAAGCCTAACCCTAACCCTAACCCTTACACTCACCCTCAGCCTAACCTTAACCCTAACGCTAACCCTAACCCTAAACCTAAACCTCAAACTAACCCTCACCCTAACCCTAACCCTAAACCTAACCATCACACTCACTTTAGTCCTCACCCTAACCCTCACCTCAAAACTCACCCACACCTTCACCGTAACCCGAACCCTAACCCCTCACCCTAACACTACCCTTAACCCTAAACCGAAACCTTACCCAAACACTAACATTAACACTCACCTTCACCCTAGCCCTCACCCTAACCCTAAATTTAACCCTAAACCTCATCCTAAACCTCACCCTCAGCCTAACACTAAGCCTAACCCAAACCCTAACCCTAACCCTAACCATAAACCGTATCCTAACCCTAACCCTCACCGTCACCATCACCCTCACCCTAACCCTCAACCTCAAACTCACATTGACCCTAACCCTCACCTTAACCCTAACCCTAACACTAACCCTAACCCTCACCTAACCTTCCCCCTAACCCTAACTCTAACCCTAAGCCTCACACTCACCCTAACACTAATGCTAACACTGAAAATAAACCTCACCCTAACCATAACTCTAATGATGACACTTACCGTCACCCTCACCCTCACAGTAACTCTAACCCTAACCCTAACAATAACACTAATCCTAACTCTAAACCTAACCCTAACCCTAATCAGATCCCTAACCCTCCCTCAGCCTCACCCTCACTGCAAAGGTAGCCAGAACCATAACACTAAAAATAATTATAACCCTAACCCTAATCCTAACCCTCACCCTCACCCTAACCCTCATCTAACCCTAACCCTCACCCTAAACCTAAGCCTCACCCTCAGCATAAACTTAACCCTCATCCTAACCCTCACCCTAACCCAAACCCTAACCCTAAACCTCACCCTAATACTAACCCTAACCCTCACCCTCACCATAGCCCTAACCCTAACCCTAATCCTCATCCTAACACTCACCCTAACCCTAACCCGAACCCTCACCCTAACCCTAATCCTAAACCTAACCCTCAACATAAACCTAATCCTCACCCTCAATGCTACCCGAACCCTAAACCTCACCCAAACCCTAAACTTAAACCTCACCCTAACACTAAGCCTAACACTCACACTCAGCCTAGCTTTCACCCTAACCCTAATCCTAATCCTAATCCTCATCTTAACACTCACACTAACCCTAATCCTAACATTCACCCTAACCCTAATCCTAAACCTAACCCTCAACCTAACCCTAACCCTCACCCTCACTGTAACCCAAACCCTAAACCTCACCCAAACTCTAAACTCAACCCGAACCCTAACTCTCACCCTAATGCTAACCCTAAGCCAAACCCTAAACATAAACCTCAACCTTAACCTCACCCTCAGCTTAACCCTTAGCCTAACTCTAAACCTAAGCATAACCCAAACACTAACCCTAACAGTAGCCTAATCCTAATCCTAACCCTAACTGTAACCCTCACCCTCATCGTAACACTCACCCTAACCCTAACACTAAAATTAACCCTAACCCTCACCCTAACCCTCACCCTAACCCTAACTCTAAACCTAAACCTCACCCTCACACTAACCCTCACCCTAACCCTAACTCTAAACCTAAATCTCAACCTCACCCTCACCCTCACCCTAACCCTAACCCTAAACCTCACCCTAACCCTAACCCTAACCCTCACCCTCACCCTCACTGTAACTGTAAACCTAACACTAAAAATAACATTCACCCTAACCATATCCCTAACCCTCACCTTCACAGTAATCCTAAAACTAACCCAAACACTCACCCTAAACCTAAGCCTAACCCTAACCCTCAACCTCACCCTAAACCTAACCTAATCCTCACCCTCAGCATCACCTTCACCATAAACTTAACCATAACCATAACACTAACAATAACCCTAACCCTAATCAAACCTTTACCGTCACCCTAAACCTAACCCTAAACCTCACCCAAACCCTAAACCTCACCCTCACTGTAACCCTAACCCTAACCCTCAAACTAACCCTAACCCTAAACCTCACCCTAATGCTAACCCTAACACTCACCCTCAGCCTAGCCGTCACCCTAACCCTAATCCTAACCCTAAACCTCATCCTAACCCTCACCCAAATCCTAACAACCTAACCGTCACCCTAATCCTAACACCCTAACCCTCACCCTAACCCTAACCCTCAACCTCACACTTACTCTCGGCCTAAACCTAAGCCTAAGCCTAAGACTAACCGTAACCCTCACACTCACCCTCGCCCTCACCCTCACCGTAACCATAACACTAACCCTAACTCTAACCCTCACACTAAGCCTCACGCTAAAGCTAACTCTAACCCTAAACCTCACCCTCACCCTAACCCTAACCCGCACCCTCCACCTAAAACTAACCCTAAACGTAAGCCTAACCCTAACCCTAACCCTCAAACTCACCCTCAGCTTCACCCTATGCTAACCCTAACACTCACCCTAAAACTCCCCCAAACCCTAACTCTGACCCTAAACCTCACACTCACCCTAAACCTAATCCTAAACCTAACCCTAAACCTCAACCTAAACCTAACCATAACACTCACCCTTACCCTCACCCTCACCCTCACCATAACTCTAACCTTAACCCTAACAATAACACTAATCCTAACCCTAAACTTCACCCTAACCCTAATCCTATCACTAAGCCTCACCCTCAGCCTCACCCTCACTGAAAATGTAACCATGACCAAAACACTAATAATAATCCTAACCCTAACCCTAATCAAAATAATCACCCTCACCCTAACCCTAATCCTAAACCTAACCCTCACTCTAACCCTAACCCTAACCCTCACCGTAACCCTAACCCTCACATAACCCTCACCCTAACCTAAACCTCACCCTAACACTAACCCTAACCCTCACCCTCACCCTAACCCTCACCCTAACCACAATCCTAAACCTAATCCTCATCCTAACTCTCACCTTAACCCTAATCCTAACCCTCACCCTAACCCTAACCGTAACCCTAACCCTCAACCTAACCCTTCCTCTCACCCTCACCGTAACCCTAACCCTAACCCTCACCCTAAACCTAAACTTAACACGAACCCTAACTCTCACCCAAAAGCTAACCCTAAACGGAACCCTAAACCTAACCCTCACCCTCACCCTCAGCTTAATGCTAAGCCTAACCCTAACCCTAAGCCTAAACCAAGCACTCACCCTAACACTAACCCTAATCCTAATCTTAACACTAACCCTAACCCTCACCCTCATCCTAACCCTCACCCTAACCCTAACCATAACACTAACCCTAACCCTAACCCTAACACTAACACTAAACCTAACCCTTACCCTCAACCTATCCCTCACCCTAACCCTAACTCTAACCCTAAATCTCACCCTCACCCTCACCCTAACCCTCACCATCACACTCACCCTCAGCTTAACCCAAAGCCAAAGCCTAACCCTAAACCTAACCCTCACCTTCAAACTAGCCCTCACCATAACCCTAAATGTAACACTATCCCTAACCCTAACACTCGCACTAACCCTAACCCTAACCCTAACTCTAACGCTAAACCTCACTCTGAACCTAACCCTAACCCTAACACTAACTCTAAACCTCATCCTAACCCTAACCCTAACCCTCAACATCAACCTCACCCTCACCCTTACCTTAACCTTAAGCCTAACCCTAAGAATAACCCTAACACTAAACCTAACCCTAAACCTCACCCTCACTCTAACTCTAACCCTAACCCAAACCCTCACCCTAACCCTAATTCTTACACTAAACCTAACACTCAACCACACCCTAACATTAACCCTGACCCTAACCCTCACCCTAGCACATACCCTAACCCTAATCTTCACCCTAACCCTCACTCTCACCCTCATTCTAACCATAAAGCAAAACCTAACCCTAAATCAAACCCTCACCTTCACCCTCAGCCTCAGCCTAACACTAACACTAACCCTAACCCTCACACTCACAGTCACCTTAACCCTAATCCTAACACTAACCGCAAACCTAACCATAAAACTAACCCTAACCATAACCCTCACACTCACAGGCACCGTAACCATAATCCTAACCCTTACCCCAACCCTAACTCTAACACTAACCCTAACCCTAACCCTCACCCTAACCCTCACCCTGAACCTAACCCTAACCCTACCATTCACCCTAGCACATATTCTAACCCTAATCCTAACCCTAACCCTCACCCTAACCCTCACTCTAAACCTAACCCTAACCCTAAACCTCAACCTCACCCTAACCCTAATCCTAACCCTAACCCTAACACTAACCCTAACTCTAAGACTAAACCTCACCCTCACCCTAACCCTAGCTATAAACCTAACCCTAAACCTAACCCTAACCCTCACTGTAACCCTCATCATAACCCTAATCCTAAACCTAACCCTAACTCTAATTCTAACCCTAAAACTAACCCTAAAACTAACCATCACCTAAATCTAATCCTCATCCCCACACTCACCTTCAGCCTAACCCTAAGCCAAAACTTAAACCTAACCCTAACCCTCACACTCACCCTCATCAAAACCCTAATCCTAAACCTAACCCTAACCCTAACCCTAAACCTCAACCTAACCCTAACCGTAAACCTCACCCTCAGCCTCACCCTAACCGTAAACTTAACCTTAACCATAACACTACCAATAACCCTAACCCCAACCCTAACCCTCACCCTCACCGTAACCCTAACCCTCACCCAAACCCAAACCCTCACCCTAACACTTACCGTCACCCTAACACTAACCCTAAACCAAACACTAACCTTCACATTAACCCAAACCCTAACCCTAAACCTCAACCGAACCCTCACCCTCACCCTATCCCTAACACTAACCCTAAGCCTCAACCGAACACTCACCCTCACCCTAAGCCTATATTTAACCCTGGACCTGACCTTCACCCTCACCCTCACACTAACCCTAAACCCCACCCTAAACCTATCCCTAACCCTCACCCTCATGCTCGGCCTAAGCCTAAGCCTAAGCCTAAGACTAACCTTAACCCTCACCCTCACCCTAACCCTAACCCTAACACTAACACTAACCCTAACTCTAAACCTAATCCTCACCCTCACCCTAACCCTAACTCTAACCGTAACCCAAAACCTAAACCTCATCCTAACCCTAACGCTGACCCTCACCCTCACCCTCAACATAACCCTAACCCTAGACCTAACAATAACCCTAACCCTAACCCTAAACCTCATCCTAACCATAACCTTCACCCTAACCCTAACCCTCACCCTAACACTAAACCTAACCCTAACACTAGCCCTCAAACTAACCCTTACCATCATCCTAACCCTAAACCTCGCCCTAACCCTAACCCTCACCCTCAACCTAGCCCTCAACCAACCCTAAACCTCATCCTAACCCTTAACCTCACACTAACACTAACACTAATCCTGAAACTAACCCTCACCCTCACCCTAATCCTAACCCTTACTGTAATCCTCACTCTCCGCCTAAACCTCACCTTTACCTTTATGGTCACCCTCACCCTAACCCTCACCGTAACCTAAATCCTCATCCTAACTCTTACCCTAACGGCATTCCCAACCATCATCCTAACCCTAAACCTCACCCTCACTCTCAGCCTCAGCCTAGCCCTAAGCCTAAGCCTAAACCTAAACCTAACCCTCACACTCACCCTAGCCCTCACCCTAACCCTAACCCTAACCCTAACCTAATCCTAATCCACACCCATACCCTCAGCCTAACCCTAAGCCTAAACCGAACCCTAACCCTAACCCTCAAACTCACCCTCACCGTCAACCTAATTCTAAACCTTACCCTAACCCTAACATTGAACCTCAACCTAACCCTCACCCTAACCCTTACACTAACCCTAAACCTAACCCTCAACCTCCCCCTAATCCTAACTCTATCCCTAAACCTCACCCTCACCCTAACCATAATCCTAACCCTAAACCTCACCCTAACTCTGATCCAAACCCTCACCCTCACCCTCAAACTTACTGTAACTCTAACCCTAACCTTAACTATAACACTAACCCTAAACCTAACCCAAATCCTGACCCTCACCGTAACTCTAACCCTAACACAAACCCTCACCCTAATCCTAATCCTAACCCTCAGACTCAGCCTAACCCTAACACTAACCCTAACCCTAACCCTCACCCTCACCGTAACCCTAACCCTAACCCTAACCCTAAACCTCGACCTAACGCTAACCCTAACCCTCACCCTAACTCTAGCCCTCAACCTAACCCTAATGCTAACCCTAAACGTTATCCTAACACTCACCCTAACCCAAAAACCCTAACCCTAACCCTCACCCTCACTCTCACGCTCCGCCTAAGCCTAACCCGGAACCTCACAATCACCCTCACCCTAACCCTAACTGTAAAACTAACCCTAACCCTAACATTAACCCTAACCCTAACCCTCACACTAACCCTCACCCTAACGCTAACTTAAACCCTAAACCTCACCCTCACCCTAACCCTAACACTCACCCTCACCCTCTGCCTAACATTAAGCCTAACCCTAACCCCAACCCTAACCTAACACTAACCCTACCCCTCACCCTACCCCTCACACTAACCCTAACCCTAACCCTCACTCTCACCCTAGCCCATACCCAAATCCAAAGCCTAAGCATAACCCTCACCCTAACCCTCACTCTAACCCAAACCCCAACACTCACCCTAACCCTAACACTCACCCTCACCCAAACCCTAACCCTAAATCTAACCCTAACCATAACCTTAACCCTCACACTCAAACTCACCTTAACCCTAACCCTAATCCTAACCCTAACACTAACCCTCAACTCCACACTAAACCTCACCCTATCCATAATCCTAACCCTAACACTAACCTTAACCCTCATCCTACCCCTCACCCTAAACCTAACCCTAACACTCACCCTCAACCTAGCCAATACCCAAACCATAAGCCTATGCCTAACCCTCACCCTAATCTTCACTCTAACCCTAACCCCAAAAGTCACCCTAAGCGTCACCCAAACCCTCACTCTCACCCTAACTCTAAACTTAAGCCTAAACCTAAACCTCACACTCACCCTCACCTTAAACCTAACCAAATTCCTAACCATAACACTAGCCCTCACACCCACACTAAACTTCACCCTAACCCTAACCCTAACTCTAACCCTAAACTTCACCCTCACCATAACCCTAACCCTTACCCTAATCCTAAATCTCACCCTAAACCTAGACCTTACCCTAACACTTACCCTCACCCTAACACTAACACTAACCCTAACATTAACACTCACACTAGCGCTAACCATCACCCTAAACCTAAACCTCACCCTAACCGTAACCCTAACCCTCAACTTCACCCTAGCCTCACCCTAACCCTAACACTCATCCTCACCCTAAAACTCACACTAACCCTAACACTAACCCTCAATCTAACCCTCACCCTCAACCTAAACCTAACCCGAACCCTCACCCTTAAAATAACCCTCACCCTCAGCCTAACCCTCAACTTTATGCTTACTGTCACCCTCATCCAAACCCTCACCCCAAACCTAACCCTCATTCTAAACCCCACCCTAACCATAACCCTAAACATCAACCTAACCCTAACCCTCACCCTCAACTTCAGCCTCAGCCTAACCCTAAGCCTAAGCATAAACCTAACCCTAAACCTCACACTCAACCTAGCCCTCACCCTAACCTTATCCTAACCCTAACCCTCATCCTAACCCTCAAACTAACCATAACCGGAACCATCACTCTAAACCTAATCTTCATCCCCACCATCAACCTCAGGCTAAACCTAAGCCTAAGCTTAACCCTAACCCTAACCCTCACACTCACCCTCAGCCTAAACCTAATCCTAACACTAACCCTAACCCTAAACCTAAACCTCAACCTAACCCTCACCTTAACCTAACCCTAACCCTAACCCTCACCGTGAATTTAGTGATCAACATAACCCTCACCTCAAACCTAACCCTCACCATTAATGTAACTCGAAACTTAACCCTCACCCTAACCCTACCCCTAACCCTAAACCTCACCCTAACCCTAACACTAACCCTCACCCTCACCCTAGCCCTCACCCTAACCCTAACTGTAACCCTAAACCTCATGCTAACCCTCACCCTAACCCTAACCCTAACCCTCACCATAACCCTAAACCTAATTGTAAACCTCAACCTAACCCTAACCCTGACCCTCACCTTAACCCTAACCATAAACCTCAACCTAACCCCAACCCTCAAACTCAAACTCACCCTCAGCCTAAATCTAAGCCTAAAGCTAACCCTAACCCTAACCATTACACTCACCCTCACCCTAACCCTAATCCTTACACTAACCTTAACCCTAACCCTAAACCTCAAACTAATCCTCACCCTAACCCTAACCCTAACACTAACCCTAACCCAAACCCTTACCCTAACCCTCTGCCTAATCCTAACTCTAACCCTAAACCTCACACTCACCCTAACCCTAATCCTAACCCTGACCCTAAATCTCACCGTAACCCTAAACCTCACCCTTACCCTCACCCTCACCCTCACCGTAACTCTAACCCTAACCCTAGCAATAACACTAATCCTAACTCTAAACCTAAACCTTACCCTAATCCTATCTCTCACCCTCACCCTCAGGCTCACCATCACTGCAAACATAACCAGAAACATAACACTAACAATAATCCTAACCCTAACCCTAATCCTAACCATCACCCTCAACTTAACCCTCACCCTCACCCTAACCCTCACCATAACCCTAACCCTCACCCTCACCATAACCCTAACCCTCATCTTAACCCTCAACCTAACCCTAACCCTAACCCTAAACCTCAACATAACAATAACCCTAACCCTCACCCTCACCCTAGCCCTCACCTTAACCCTAATCCTAACCCTAATCCTCATCCTAACACTCACCCTAACCCTAACCCTAACCCTCACCCTAACCCTAATCCTAACCCTAACCCTCAAACTAACCCTAAACCTCACCCTAACCCTAACCCTAACACTAAACCTCAACCTTACCCTCACCCTCAGCTTAACCCTTAGCCTGAGCCTAACCCTAAGCCTAACACAAACACTCATCCTAACACTAAACCTAATCCTAATCCTAACCCTAACCCTGAACCTCACCCTCATTCTTACCCTCACACTAACCCTAACACTAAACCTCACCCTCACTGTCAGCCTAACCCTAACTCTAACCTTAAAACTCACCCTCACCCTAACCCTAACCCTAACCCTAACCCTAACCCTAAACTTCACCCTAACCCTAACCCTCACCCTCACCCTCACCATCAGCCTAACCCTAAAACCAACCCTAAACCAAACCCTCACCCTAACCCTAACCCTAACCCCAAACCTCACCCTAACCCTAACCCTAATCCTCACTCTCAGCCTCACCCTCACCGTAAACTTAACGCTAACCATAACACTAACAATAACCCTAACCCTAACCCAAATCCAAACCTCACCCTCACCCTAAACCTAACCCTATCCCTCACCCGAACCCTAACCCGAACCCTCACCGTAACCTTAACCCTAACCCTCACCCTAACCCTAAACCTAACCCTAAACCTAAACCTCACCCTAATGCTAACCCTAACCCGCACCCTCAGCCTAGCCCTCACTCTAGCCCTAAACCTAAACCTATACGTCACCCTAACACTCACCCTAACCCAAAACCCTAACAATCATACTAACTCTAAACCTCACCCTCACCCTCACGCTCGGCCTAAGCCTAAGCCTAAGGCTAAGACTAACCCTAACCCTCACACTCACACTCACACTCACCGTAACCATAACACTAACCCTAACCCTGACCCTCACACTAACCCTCACCCTATCGCTATCTCTAACCCTAATTCTCACTCTCACCCTCCTCCTAAAACTAAGCCTAAGCCTAACCCTAACACTAACCCTAACACTCAACCTCAGCCTAACCCTAAGCCTAAGCCTAAGCCTAAACCTAACCCTCACCCTAACCCTGACCCTCAGCCTAACCCTAACCCTAAGCCTAACCCTAACCCTCACCCTAACACTAGCCCTCACCATAACCTAAACGTAACACTAAACCTAAACCTAACCCTCACACTAAACCCTAACCCTAACTCTAACCCTAAACCTCCCCCTCACCCTAACCCTAACCCTAACCCTAACTCTAAACCTCATCCTAACCCTAACCCTAACCCTCAACATCACGCTCACTCTCACCGTTTCCTTAACCTTAACCCTAACCCTAACCCTACGAATAACCCTAACCCTAAACCTAACACTAAACCTCACCCTCAACCCTAACCCAAACCCTTATCCTAACCCGAACCCTGACCTAACCCTAAAGCTAAACCTCACCCTAACCATAACCCTAACCCTAACCCTCACCATAGCACATACCCTAACCCTAATCCTAACCCTAACCCTCAACCTAACCCTCACTCTATCCCTAAACCTAACCCACACCCTAAAACTAAACCTCAAGCTCACCCTCAGCATCAGCCTAACCCTAAATCTAACACTAACACTAACCCTAACCCTCACACTCACCACAACCTTAACCCTAATCCTAATCCTAAACCTAACCCTAACCCTAAACCTCACCCTCACCCTAAACCTCACCCTAACCCTAACCCTAAACCTCATCCTCAATCTAGCTGTCACCCTAACTCTAATCCTAACCACAATCCTCATCCTAAACATAACACTCATCTTAACCCTACCACTCACCCTAACCCTAAACCTAACCCTCACCCTAGCACATACCCTATGCCTAAGCCTAACAGTAACCCTTACCCTAACCCTCACACTCACCCTCACCTTAACGCTAATCCTAACCCTGACCCCAACCCTAACCTTAACACTTACCCTAACCCTAATGCTCAACCTCACCCTAACCCTAACCCTAACACTCACCATAGAACATACCCTTACCCTAATCCTAACCCTAACCCTCACCCTAGCCCTCACTCTAAACCTAATCATAACCCTAACCCTAACACTCACCCTAACCCTAACCCTCAACCTAACCCTACCCCTAACCTTAGCACTAACCCTAAACTTCACGCTAACCCTCACCCTAAACCTAACTCTAAACCTAAACCTCACACTCGCCCTAACTCTAACCCTAACCATAACCCTAAATCTCACCCTAACTTTAATCCTAAACCTCACCCTCACCCTAAACCTCAGCCTGACCCTAACCCTAACCCTCACCCTAAATCTAACCCTAACATTCACAGTCATGCTCACCCTAAGCCTAAGCCTAAGCCTAAGCTTAAGCCTAACCCTAAACCTCACACTAACCCTCACCCTAACCCTAACTGTAACACTAATACTAACTCTAACCCTAAACCTCACCCTCACCCTAAACCTAACTCTAACCCTAACATTAAACATAAACCTCACCCTAACCCTAACCCTAACCCTCACCGTCACCAACAGCCTAACCCTAAGCCTAAGCCTAACCCTAACCTTAACCCTCACACTCACTCTCACCATAAACCTAATCCTAAACCTAACCCTAAACCTCAACCTAACCCTCACCCTAACCATAACCCTAACACTAACCCTAACCCTAACCCTCACCCTAACACTTACCCTCACACTAAAACTAACCCTAATCCTAACACTAATCCTCACACTAACCCTAAACACCACCTTAACCCTAAATCTCAACCTAACCCTATCCCTAACCCTCACCCTCACCCTAGCCCTCACCCTAATCCTAACCCTCATCCTCAACCTAAACCTCACACTAACCCTAACACTAATCCTCAATCTAACCCTCATTCTCACCCTAACCCTAACACTAATCCTCACCCTAACCCTCACCTTTACCCTTCCTGTCACCCTCAGCCTAAACCTCACCCTAACCCTAACCCTCATCCTAACCCTCACCCTAACCATAACCCTAACTATCATGTTAAGCCTAACCCTCAAACTCACCCTCAGCCTCAGCTTAAACCTAAGCCTAAGCCTAATACTAAGCTAATACTAAACCTCACCCTCACCGTAGTCCTCACCTTAACCCAAATCCTAACCCTAAACCCAATGTTAAAGCTAACCCTAAACCTAACAATAACCCTAAACCTAAAACTAACCCTCATTCGAACCATAACCCTCACACTAACCCTAACCCTCACTCTAACACTTACACTGACCCTAACACTAACCCTAACCCTAACACTAAGCCTCACACTAACCCTAGCCATCACCCTAACCCTAACACTCACCTTAACTCTAATCCTAACCCTCACCCTCATTCTAGCCCTCAATCTAACCCTAAAACTCATCCTCACCCTAAACCTCACATTAACCCTAAAAGTAACCCTCAATCTAAACCACACTCTCACGCTAACCCTAACCCTAACACTCACCCTAACCCTAACCCTCACCCTTACAGTAATCCTCACTCTCAGCCTAACCCTCCCTTTAACCCTTACTGTCAGCCTCAACCTAACCCCCACCCTAACCCTAACCCTCATCCTAACCCTCAACCTGACCATAACGTTAAGCATTACCCTAATCCTAACTCTCAACCACAACCTGATCCTAACACTCACCCTCACACTAACACTAACTCTAACCCTAAACCTCACCCTCACCCTAAACCTAACCCTCACCCTCAACTTCAGCCTAACCCTAAGCCTAACCCTAACCCTCACCCTAACCCTCACACTCACCCTCACCCTAACCCTAATCCTAATCCTAACCGTAACCCTAAACCTCACCCTCACCCTAACACTAAACCTAACCCTAACATTCACCCAAACCCTAACTCTAAAATTAAACCTCACCCTCAACCTAACCCTAACCCTAAACCTCACCCTAACCCTAACCCTAAACCTCACCCTCAACCTAGCCCACAGCCTAACACTAATCGTAACCCTAACCTTCAACATAACACTCACCCTAACCCTAATCCTAACACTCACCCTAAATCTAACCCTCTACCTCAACCTCACCTTCAGCCTAACCCTAACCCTAACTCTTATCTACACCCTAACCCTCACACTTATCCTAACCCACACCCTCACCCTAACCTCACCCTTATCTTAACCCTCACCCACAGCCTAACCCTCAACTTTACCCATACTTTCACCGTCACCATAACACTCACCCTATCCCTAAAACTCATCCTAACCTTCAAGCTAACCGTAACCCTAATCATCACCCTAACCCTAACCCTCACCCTCAACCTCACCCTCACCCTAACCCTAATCCTAACCCTAACCCTAATCATAACCCTAACCCTTACCCTCAGCCTCACCCTCACTGCATAGGTAACCTTAACCATAACACTAACAATAACCCTAATCCTAACCCTAATCCTAAACCTCACCCTCACCCTAACCCTATTCCTAACCCTAACCCTCACCCTAACCCTAACCCTCACACTCACCGTAACCCTTATCCTCATCCTAACCCTCACCCTAACCCTAATCCTCACCCTCACCATAACACTAACACTCACCCCCACCATCCCCTTCATCCTAACCCTAAGCCTAAGCCTAACCCTATCCCTAACCCTCACACTCACCCTCACCCTCACCGTAACTCTAACACTTACCCTAACAATAACACTAACCCTAACCCTAACCCAAACCAGCACCCTAACCCTAATCCTCACCCTGACCATAACACTAACCCTCACCCCCACCATCACCCTCATCCTAACTCTAAGCCTAAGCCTAAGCCTAACCCTAACCCTCACCCTCACCCTAAATCTCACCCTAACCCTACCCCTAACACTAACACTAACCCTAACCCTAACACTAACTCTCACCTTAACCCTAAGCATAACCCTATCCCTAACTGTAACTCTCACACTCACCTTCAATCTAAACCTGATCCTAACCCTAACACTCACCGTTACAATTATTGTCACCCTCACCCTAACCCTACACCTAACACTATCACTAACCCTAACCCTAACCCTAAACCTAACCCTCACACTCACACTCGGTCTAAGCCTAAGCCTAAGCCTAAGCTTAAGCCTAACCCTAACCCTCACACAGACCCTCACCCTAACCCTAACATTATCACTAAGGCAAACTCTAACCCTAAACCTCACCCTCACCCTAAACCTAATTCTAACAATAACCCTAAACATAAACCACACCCTAACCCTACCTCTAAACCTCAACCTCACTGAAACAGTAACCCTAACCCTAACCCTCATTCTAACATAACCCTCACCCTAACCCTAACCCTCAAACTAACACTTACCCTCAACCTAACACTAACCCTAACCCTAACACTAACCCTCACACTAACCCTAACCATCATCCTAAACATAATCCTCACCCTAACCGTAACCCTCACACTCACCCTAGCCCTCACCCTAACCCTAACCCTAACCCTCATCTTTACTCTACACCTTACAATAACCCTAAAACTAATAATCAATCTTAACCTCACACTCACACTAACCCTAACACTAACCCTCACCCTCATGCTCGGCCTAAGCCTAAGCCTAAGCCTAAGCCTAAACCTAACCCTAACAATCAGTCTAACTCTCATTGTAACCCTCACACTAACCCTAAACCTCACCCTAACCATAACCCTAATGCTCAGGCAAACCCATTTCCTAAGCCTAACCCTAACCCTCAACGAAACCCTAACCCTAACCCTGACTCTAACCCTCAACCTAACCCTCAACCTCACCCTCACCCTCATCCTCAACCTCAGCCAAACGCTAACACTAACCCTAAACCTAACCCTAATGCTGACACTCACCCTCACCTTAACTCTAACCCTAACCCTAACCCTGACCCTCACCCTAAACCCAACCCTATCCCTAACCCTCACCTTACGCTAACCCTCACACTCACCCTAACCCTAAACCTCACCCTCACCCTAACCCTACCCTAACCCTCACCCTAACCGTTAGCCTTACCCTAACCCTCACCCTCACCCTAAACCTCAAACTAACCTTTACCCTCACCCGAACCCTAAACCTAATCCTCAGCCTAAGCCTCATCCTAACCCTAACCATAAACCTAACCTTCTCCCTAATCTTAACGCTAATCCAAATCCTAATCCTCACATTAACCCTAACCCTCACCCTTACCTTCAACCTCACCCTCAGCCTAACCATAAACCTAGCCCTAATCCAAACACTAACCCTAAACCTCACCCTAACTCTAAACCTAAACCTAACCAAAACCCTCACACTAATCGTAACCCTTCCCTAACCCTCACCCTAACCCTAAACCTAATCCAAAACCTAACCCTCACCCTCACCGTAACCCTTACCCTCACTCTAAACCTTACCCTCACACTAACCCTAAACTTAACCCTCAGCCTAACCCTCACCCAAAACCTAACCCTAACCCTAACGGTCACCCTAACCTTAACCCTAACCGTAAACCTGACCCTCACCTAAACCCTAACCCTCACCCTCAGCCTCAACCTCACCCTCACGCTCACACTAACCCTCACAATCACCCTCACTCTAACCCTAAACCTTACACTAAACCTAACTCTAACCCCCACCCTCATACGAACCCTAAACCTCACCTTAACCCTCATCCTAAACCTAACCCTAACCCTAACACTAACCCTAATCCTCACTCTCAACCTAACCCTCACCCTAACACTTATCCTCACACTAACCCTAAACCTAAACCTAACCCTCACCCTAACCCTAACCTTACCCTCACCCTCGTCTTTACCCTAACCATCAAAATCACCCCAACCCTCACCATCACCCTAACCCTCACCTACATCCTCACCCTCACTCTCAGCCTCACCTTCACCCTAACCATAACCCTCACCCTAAACATCAGCCTAACCCTAACCCAAACCTTAACTTTAACCCTATTCCTCACCCTAACCCTAATCCTCAACTTAAACCTCACCCTCATCCTAATCCTCACCCTAACCCTAACCCTTTCCAAACCAAATACCTCCCCCTCACCCTAACCCTCAACCTAACCCTCTCCCTCAATCTAAACCTCACCCTCAACCTAATCCTAACCCTAACCTTAATGCTAACACTAGCCCTCACCTTCACCCTAACCCTAATCATAACGCTAACCCTAACCCTAAAACTAACCCTAATGCTAACCCTAAACCTCAACCTCACCATAACCCTCACCCTAACCCTTACCCTCACCCTCAACCTCACCCTAACCCTAACGCTAAATTTAACCCACACCCTAACACTAACCCTAACCCTACCCTCAGCCTAACCGTCACCCTAAACCTAACCCTAACCCTAATACCCAATCCCTAACAGTAACCCTAACCCTCACCATAACCCTCACCCTCACCGTACCCCTAATGGTAACATTAACCCTCAGCCTCACCATAAAACTCGCCCTAACCCTTACACTCACCTTAACCCTATCCCTCACCATCAGCTTAACCCTCACCCTAACCCTTACCCTCATGCTAACACTCACTCTAACCCTAACCCTAACACTAACACTAAACCTCACACTAAACTTCTAAACTTCACCCTAACCCTAAGCCTAATTCTAACCCTCACTACTCTGACGCTAACCCTCATCCTAACCCTCACCCTTACCCTAACCCTCATCCTAACCCTAACTCTAACCCTCACCCTCACCCTAACCGTCACCCTCAACCTCAAACTCACACTCAGCCTAACACTAACCCTAAACCTAATTCAAAACCTAACCCTAACCCTCACCCTCACCCTAACTCTAAACCTAACCCTAACCAAAACCCTCACCCTAACCCTAACATTATCCCTTACTCTCACCCTAAAACTAACCCTAATCCTAATCCTAACCCTCACCCTCAACCTAACCCTTACCCTCACCCTAACCCTAAACATAACCCTCAGCCTAACCCTCATCCTAATCCTAAACCTAACCCTCAACCTAAACTTAACCCAAACCCTAAACTTAATCTTCACCCAAACCTTAACCCTCACACTAACTTTCAACCTCACCATCACCCTCACCGTAACCCACACCATCACCCTCACCCTAACACTAACCATAACCCTATCCCTCACCCTAAACCCAAACCTCACCCTCACCCTCACCATCACCCTCTCCCTAAACCTCACCATCACCCTAACCATAACCATAACCCTAACCCTCACCCTAAACCCTAACTCTGACCCTCACCCTAAGCCTAACCCTACACCTAAGCCTAATCCTATACCTAACCCTCATCCTCACCCTCACACTAAACCTAAACATCACCCTATCCCTAACCCTAACCCTAGCCCGCACCCTAACCCTAACCCTCACCTACACCCTAACACTCACCCTCACCCTCACCCGAACCCGAACCCGAACCCTAAACATCACCCTAATCCTCACCCTCAACCTAACCCTAACCCTAATCCTCACCCTAGCCCTAATCCTCACCCTCAACCTAACCCTAACCTTAATCCTCACCCTAAACCTAACCCTAAGCCTTTCCTAACTGAAACCAATTCCCTAACCCTAACACTCACCCAAACCCTCACCCTCACTCTAGCTCTCACCCTAAAACTAACCCTAACCCTAAACCTCACCCTCAATCTCACCCTCACCCTCAACCTAATTCTAACCCTTACCATCATCCTTACCCTAAGCCTATCCCTAAACCTCACACTAACACTAATCCTAACCCAAAACCTAACCCTAATGCTAACACTAGCCATCACCCTCACCCTAACCCTAATCCTAACCCTAGACCTCAGCCTAAGGCTAACTCTAAACCTAATGCTAACCGTAAACCTCAACCTCAACCTAACCATCACCCTAAACCTTACCCTCATCCTCAACCTCATCCTAAAGCTAACCCTAACCCGTACCCTAACCCTAACCCTCACACTAACCCTAAACCTACCCTTCAGCATAACATTCACCCTAAACATAACCCTAAACCTAAACCTCAACCTATCCCTAACCCTAACAATACACCTCAGCCTAAACCTCACACTCACCCTCAACCTCACACTCACCCTAATCCTAACCCTAAAACTCAGCCTAACCCTAATCCTTACCCTAATGCAAAC
Source organism: Dipodomys merriami (assembly GCF_024711535.1). Lineage (NCBI taxonomy): Eukaryota > Metazoa > Chordata > Mammalia > Rodentia > Heteromyidae > Dipodomys > Dipodomys merriami. The sequence continues at coordinate 620,180 of NW_027206088.1, read as the reverse complement.
CCTAAACCTCAACCTCGCCCTAAAACTCACCCGCAACCTCACCCTAACCCTCACCCTAAACCTAAACATCAACCTCACCCTCACGCAAACCATCACACTTAACCCTCACCCTCACCCTAACCCTAACCATAAGCCTAACCCTCACCCTAAACCTAAATCTTACCCTTAACCTCACCTTCACCCAAAGCCTAACCCTACACCTAAGCCTCATTATAAACCAAACCCTCAACCTCACACTCACCTTAAACCTAAATCTCAACCTAACCCCTAAACCTAGCCCTCACCCTAACCCTTACCCTCACCGTCACCCTAACCCTAACACTCACCCTAAACCTAACCGTCACCCTAACCCTAACCCTAACCCTCACACTCACCCTCATCCTAACCCTTACCCTAACCCACACCCTAAACCTAACCCTAACCCTAAGGATAACAATAAACCTTACCCTCAACCTAATCCTAAACCTAACCCTAACCGTCACCGTAAACCTAAACCTAACCCTTATGCTATCCCTAATCCTCACCCTCACCCTAATCCTCACTCTAACCCGGATCCTCACCCTAACCCTCACCCTAACCTTAACCCTAACACTAACACTAAACCTTACCCTAACCCTCACCCTAATGCTCAACCTAACCCTCACTCTAACCCTAACCTTAACCCTCACCCTAAAACTAAACCTCACCCTAACCCTATCCCTAAAACTACCTCTCACTCTAACCCTCACCCTAACCCTCACACTAACCCTAACCCTGACCCTAACCCTAAACCTAACCCTCAACCTAACCCTAACCCTAACCCTAACCCTCAACCTATTCCTAACCCTCAACCTTACACTCACCCTCAGCCTAAATCTAACCCTAACCCTAATCCTAACCCTAAACCTAACCCTCACCCTCACCTTAACTCTAACCCTCACCCTAACCCTGACCCTCACCCTAAACCCAACCCTATAGCGAACACTCACACTAACCCCAACCCTCACCCTAACCCTAAGCCTAATCCTCACCATAACCTTAAGCCTCACCCTAACATCACCCTAACTGTAACACTAACCCTAACCCTCACCCTCACCCTCACCCTAAACCTCACCCTAACCCTTACCATCACCATAACCCTAACCCTAACCCTAATCCTCACACATACCCTAACACTAATCCTCACCCTAATGCTCACCTTAACTGTAACCCTCACCCTCACCCTAACATTAACCGTCACCTTAGCCCTTACCCTAAACCTAACCATCAACCACACCCTAACACTCAAGCTCACCCGAACCCGAACCCGAACCCTAATCCTAAACCTCACGCTAACCCTAAACCTCACCCTCACCCTAACATTAACCCTAACCCTAATCCTCACCTAAACCTTCACCATCTCCCTCACCCTCACCCTAAACCTCACCCTCACCCTAACCCTAACCCTAAACATAACCCTAACCCTAAACCTAACCCTAATGCTAACACTAAACCTCAACCTCACCATAATCCTCACCCTAACCCTTACACTCACCCTCAACCTCACCCTAACCCTAACCCTAACATTAACCCACACCCTAACCCTCACCCTAACACTAACCCTAGCCCTACCCCTCAGCCTAACCGTCAGTCTAAACCTAACCCGACCCCTAATCCTCACCCTATCCCTAACTCTAACCCTAATCTTCACCCTCACTCTCACCCTCATGGTACTGCTAATACTACATTAACCCTCAGCCTCATCCTAAGCCTCGCCGTAACCCTTACCCTCAACTTAACCCTATCCCTCACCATCATCCTAAACTCACCCTAACCATTACCCACACCCTAACGCTCAATCTAAACCTAACCCTAACACTAACCCTAACACTAAAACTCACCCTAATCGTCACACTAACCCTAAGCCTAACCATAACCCTCACTCTCACCCAAACCCTTAACCTTACCCGAACCCTAACCCTAACCCTCAGCCTAACCCTCATCCCAACGCTAACCCTAACCCTAATCCTCACCCTAACTGTCACCCTCACCCTCAAGCTCACACTTTGCCTAAACCTATCCCTAATCCAAAACCTAACCCTAAACCTCACCCTCACCGTAACTCTAAACCTAACCATAACCAAAACCCTTACTCTCACCCTAACCCTATCCCTTACCCTCATCCCTAAAACTAACCCTAATCCTATTCCTAACGCTCACCCTCACCCTAAACCTTACCCTCACCCTAAACCTAAACGTAACCCTCAGCCTAACCCTCATCCTAACCCTAACCCTAACCCTGAACCTAAGTTTAACCCAAACCCTAAACTTAACCTTCACCCAAACCCTAACCCTCACCCTCACCCTCAACCTCACAATCACCTTCACCGTAACCCACATCCTCACCCTCACCTAACCCTAACCATAAGCATATCACCCACCCTAAACCTAACACTCACCATCACCCTCACCATCACCCTCACCCTAAGCCTCAACCTCACCCTAACCCTATACATAAACCTAACCCTCACCCTAAACCTAACTCTGACCCTCACCCTAAGCCTAACCATACACCTAAGCCTAATCCTAAACCTAACACTCACCCTCACCCTCACACTAAACCTAAATCTCATCCTAACCCGAAACCTAACACTAGCCCTCACCCTAACTCTAACACTAACCCTAATCCTGACCCTCAACCTAACCCCCACTCTATCCCTAACTCTCACCTAACCCTAACACTCACCCTCACCCTAACCCTAACCCTCAACCTCACAATAACCATAACCCACACCCTAAACCAAAGCCTAAACCTAACCCTCACCCTCACCCTAAACCTCACCCTAACCCTTACCCTCACCCTCACCCTAACCCCAACCCTCAGCCTAACCCTCATCCTAAGCCTAATCCTAAACCTAACCCTCACCATAACCTTAACGCTAACCCTAACCCTAACCCTCACATTAACCCTAACCCTCACCCTCACCCTCAACATCACCCTCAGCCTAAATCTAACCCTAATCCAAACACTAACCCTAACCCTCACCCTAACTCTAAACCTAACCCTAACCAAAACCCTCAACCTAACCCTAACCCTAAACCTAACCCTCACACTAACCCTAACCCTAATCCAAAACCTAACCCTCACCCTCACCCTAACCCTTACCCTCACCCTAACCCTAGCCTTAACCCTCAGCCTAACCCTCATCCTAACCCGAACCCTAACCCTAACCCTCACCCTAACCTTAACCCTAACCCTAAAACTGACCCTCACCTAAACCCTAACATTCACTCTCACCCTCAACCTCACTATCACGCTCACACTAACCCTCACACTCACCCTCACTCTAAACCTAACCATAACCCAAATCCTCACCCTGAACCTAACCCTTACCCTCTCCCTCAAGCTCAACATCACCCTAACCCTAACCCTCACCCTCATCCTCAACGTATCCCTAACCATAATCCTAACCCTAACCCTAAAATTAACTCTGACCCTCAACCTCACCATCATCCTAAGCCTAACCCAACACCTAAGCTTAATCCTAAACCTAACCCTCACCCTAAAGCTAACCATAACCCTCACCCTGCACCTATCCCTCACCCTAACCCTAACCTTAACCCTCACCCTCACCCTCACCCTAACCCTAACCCTAAACCTCACCCTTATCCTAAACCTAACCCTAATGCAAACCCTAACCCTCACTCTCACCGTAACCCTATCCCTAACCCTCACCCTAAACCTAACCTTAACCCGAATGCTATCCCTAAAACTCACCCTCACCCTAAGCCTCACTCTAAAACTTACCCACACCCTCACCCTTACCCACACCCTAAACCTCACCCTAACCCCAATCCTAACCCTAACACTAACCCTCACCTTAACCCTCACCCTATCCCAAGCCTAAACCTAAACGTCACCTCACCCTAACCCTCACACTAACCCTTACCCTCACCCAAACCTAACCCTAACTCTCAGTCTAACCCTCATCCTAACCCTAACACTAAACCTAACCCTCACAGTAACCTTATCGCTAACCCTAAACCTAACCCTCACATTAACCCTAACCCTCACCCCTCACCCTCAACATCACCCTAAGCCTAATCCTAACCCTAACCCTAATCCAAACGCTAACCCTCACCCTCACCCTAACTCTAAACCTAACCCAAACCAAAACCTTCACCCTAAAACTAACCCTATCCCTAACCCTCACCCAACCCTAAACCTAATCCTAAACCTAACACTCACCCTCATTCTAACCCTTACCCTCTCCCTAACCCTCTCCCTAACCCTAAACCTAACCCTAAACTTAACCCTAACCCTAACCCTCAACCAAACCCTAACACTCAACCTCACCTTCAACTTCACACTCACCCTCACCCTAACCCTCACCCTAACCCTCACCCTATACCTAATTCTGACACTCACGCTAAGCCTAACCTTAAACCTAATCCTAATCCTAAAACTAACTCGCACACTTACCCTCACCCTAAACCTAAACCTTACCCTAACCCTAACCCTAACCCTAGTCCTCACCTTAATCCTTACTCTCACCATCACCCTAACCCTAACACCCTAACCCTAACCCTAACCCTCACTCTAACCCTTAACCCTCACCCTAACCCAATACCTAACCCTAAACCTAACACTAACACTAAACCTCACCCTAACCCTCACCCTAACAATAAACCTAATACTTACCATCACCCTAACCCTCACTCTAACCCTAACACTAACACGAAACATCACCCTAACCCTCACCCTAACTCTAAAACTAAACCTAACCCTCACCCTAATGCTCACGCTAACCTTCAACCTAACCCTAACCCTCACCCTCAACTAACCCTCACCCTAAACCTTACCCTTTCCCTAAACCTAACCCTAAACCTAACTCTAACCCTCAATCCTCACCTAAACTAACGTGGATCCTAACCATCACCTTAACCCTCACCCTAACTCTAAAGCTATCCCTAAAACTCACCCTCACCCTAAACCTCATACTAACCCTTACCCTCACCATAACCCTAACCCTAACCCTAATCCTCACTGTCACCTTAACCCTCACCCTAAACCTAAATGTCACCAACACCCTAAAACTAACCCTCACCCTCACCTGAACCCAAACCATCACCCTACCCATCACACTAATACTAACACTAACCCTCACCCTAACCCTATCCCTAACCCTCAACTTCACCCTAACAATCACTGTCACCATCACCCTAACACTCACCCTAACCCTAACCTTAACCCTCAACTAAACCCTCACCCTCAACCTCATCCTCACCCAAAACTTCACCCTCACCCTACACATCACCCTAATCCTAAACCTCACCCTAACCCTAACCCTAATCCTCACCCTAAACCTAACCCTCACCTTAAAACTCACCCTCACCCTAATCCTCACCCTAAACCTAACCCTAACCCTCACCCTAACCCTCACACTAACCCTAACCCTATCCTTAACTCTCACCGTAACAATAACCCTAATCCTAAACCTAACCCTCACCCTAACCCTAACCCTTACCCTCACCCTAACCCTAACCCTAACCCTCAGCCTAAACTTCATCCCAACACTCACACTATCCCTAAACCTCACCCTAACCATAACCCTACCCCTCAGGCAAACCCTCTTCCTAACCCTAACCCTAACATTCAACCCAACCCTAACCCTAACCCTAACCCTAAACCTCACCCTCACCCTCAGCCTAACCCTAAACCTAAACCTAAACCTACTCCTCACACTCACCCTAACCCCAAACCTATCCCTAACCCTCACCTAAACCTAATCCTCACCCTAACCCTAACCCTAACCCTCACCCTCACCCTAACCATAAAACTCACCCTAACCCTAAGCCTAAACTTAACCCTCACCCTCAACGTAAACCTCACCCTAACACTTACCCTTACCCGAACCTTTACCCTAACCCTCAGCCTAACCCTCATCCTAACGATAACCCAAACCCTAATCTTCATATTAACTCTAACCCTCACCCTCACCCTCAACCTCACCCTCAGCCTAACCCTAACCCATATCCCTAATCCAAAAACTAACCCTAAACCTCACCGTAAGTCAAAACCTAACCCTAACCAAAACCCTCACCCTAATCCTAACCCTATCCCTAACCCTCACCCTAACCCTAACCCTAATCCAAAACCTAACCCTGACCCTCACCCTAAACCCTTACCCTCACCCTAATCTTAACCTTAACCCTCAGCCTAACCCTCATCATATCACTAACCCTAACCCTCACCCTAACTTTAACCCTAACCCAAAACTGACACTCACCTAAACCCTAACCCTCACCCTCACGCTCAACCTAACACTCATTCTCACACTTAACCCTCAAATTCACCCGCACTCTAACCCTAACCATAACCCTAATACTCACCCTAAAACTAACACTCACCCTCACCCTCACTCTCACCATCACTCTCACCCTAACCCTCTCCCTCATCCTCACCCTATCCCTAACCATAACCATAACTCTCACCCTAAACCTAACTCTCACCGTCACCCTCACCATCACCCTAATCCTAAACCTAAACCTACCCCCAATCATAAAACTAAACCTCACCCTGAATCTAACCCTCACCCTCACCCTAAGCCTAACCCTCACCCTAACCCTAACCCTAACCCAAATCCTCACCCTAACCCTAACCCTAAACCTCAACATAACCCTAACCCTAATGCTTTCCATAACCCTCACAGTAACCCTAATCCTAACCCTAATCCTCACCCTAAACCTAACCTTAAACCTAATGCTATCCCTAAACCTTGCCATCACCCTAACCCTCACTCTAATCCTTACCCACAGCCTAACCCTCACCCTATCCCTAACCCTAACCCTAACACTAACCCTCAGTCTAACCTTCACCCTAACCCTAAGCCTAACCCTAAGCCTAACTCTCACCCTAACCCTTACCCTCACCGGAACCCTAACGCTAACCCTCAGCCTAACCCTCATCCTAACCCTCACCCTAAACCTCCCCCTAACTATCACTCTAACCCTAACCCTAACACTAACATTAATCCTAACCCGCACCCTCAACCTCACCCTCAGCCTAACCCTTACCCTAACACTAATCCAAACCCTAACCCGTACACTCACCCTAACTCTAAACCTAATCCTAACCAAAACCCTCACCCTAATCCTAAAGCTATCCCTAACCCTCACCCTGAACCTAACCCTAATCCTTGACCTAACCCTCACCCTCACCCTAACCCTTACCCTCACCCTAACCCTCAGCCTAACCCTCATCCTAACATTAACCCTAACAATAACTCTAACCCTAACCTTAACCCTAAACCTAACCCAAAACCTAACTCTCAACCTCACCTAAATCCTCACCCTCAACCTCACCCTAACCGTAAACATTACCCTAAACCTCACCCTAAACCTAACTCTGACACTCAGCCTCACCCTCACCCTAAGGCTAACCCTACACCTAAGCCTAATCCTAAACCTAACCCTCACCCTCACCATCACCCTAAACCTAAACCTTACCCTAACACTAACCGTAACCCTAGACGTCACCCTAACCCTAACCCTCAACTTCACCCTAACCCTCACCCTAACCCTAACCCTAATGTTAAACCTAACCCTCACCCTCAAAGTAACCCTAAACGTAAGCCTCACCCTAAACCTAAAATTAAACCTAATGCTATCCCTAACCCTCACCCTCTCCCTAAAACTCAATCTAACATTTACCCTCACCCTAACCCTTACCCTAAACCTAACCCTTACACTAAAACTAAACCTCGTTCTAACCCTCACCCTAACCTGAAACCTAAACCTAACCTTCACTCTAAAACTCACCCTTACCCTCTCCCTAACCCTAAACCTCAGCCTAACCCTCATCCTAACCCTCACACTAACACTAAACCTCACCCTAACCATAACCCTAACTCTCAGCCAAACCCTCTTCCTAACCCTAACCCTAACCCTCAACCCAACCCTAACCATAACCACAACCCTAAACCTCACCCTAACCCTAAACCTCACCGTCACCCTCACCCTCACCCTCAGCCTAACCCTATCCCTAAAGCTAAACCTAACCCTAACACTCACACTCACCCTCACTCTAACTCCAAGCCAAAACCTAACCTTGACCCTCACCCTAACCATAATTCTATCCCTAACCCTCACCTAACCCTAACATTAACCCTAACCCTAATCCAAACACTAACCCTAACCCTCACCCTAACTCTAAACCTAACCAAAACCCTCACCCTAATCCTAACCCTATCCCTAACCCTCTCTCTAACACTAACCCTAATCCTAAACCTAACCCTCACACTCCCCCTAACCCTTACCCTCACCCTAAACCTATCCTTAATACTCATGCTATCCGCAACCCTCACCCTAAACCTCACTCTAACCCTTACCCTCACCCTAACTCTCAGCTTAACCCTAACCCTAACACTAACACTAAACCTCACCCTAACCCTCACCCTAAACGAAAACCTAAACCTAACCCTCACCATAACACTCACCCTAACACTCACCCTAACCCTAAAAATAACCCTAACCCTCACCCTCACCTTAAACCTCACCCTAAATCTTACCCTCACCCTAAAACTAGCCCTAAACCTAACTCTAACCCTCACCCTCACCTAACCTATCCTTGATCCTAACCCTCACCCTAACTCTAACGCTATCGCTAAACCTCACCCTCACCCTAAACCTCATCCTTACACTTACCCTCACCATAAACCTAACCCTAACCATATTCCTCACGGAAACCCTAACCCACACCCTCACCCTAACCCTACGGACACCTTAAGCCTCACCCTAACCCTAACTGTTACCCACACCCTAAAACTCACCCTCACCCTCACCCTCACCCTCACCCTAACCCTACCCTAATCCTCACCCTAACCCCAAACCTCACCCTAAACCTAAATTTAACCCTCACCCTCATACTAAACCTAACTCTAAACTTAAGCCTCACCCTAAACCTCACCCTAAACCTAACCCTAATCCAAAACCTAACCCTTACCCTCAGCCTACCCCTTATACTAACACTAAACCTAATCCTAACCCTCACCCTAACCCTAACCCTCACCCTCACCCTCACCCTCAACCTCCCTTCCCCCTCAGCCTTACCCTAATCTAACCCTAATCTTAAACCTAACCTTCAAACCCAACCTCACCCTAACCCTAACCCTAATCCTAAAGCTAATCCTCACCCTCACCCTAACCCTAACCCTCACCCTAACCCTAACAATTACACTAACCCTAACACTAAATCTCACCCTAATCTTAATCCTAACCCTAACCCTCAACCTCACCCTCATTCTAACCCTAACCCAAACCCTCAACCAAACCCTAACCCTAACCCTCACCCTCACACTAACCCTCAATCTCACCCTAAACATCACCCTAAACCTAAACCTCAACCTCACCCTAATCCTATCCCGAACCCTCACCCTCAACCTAACCCTCACCCTAACCCTAAACCTAACCCTCACCCTAGCCCTCACCCTAAAACTAACCCTCACCCTAAACCTAACTCTAACTCTCATCCTCACCCTAACACTCACCCTAACCCTTATCCTCACACCAACCCTAATCCTAACCCTCACCCTAACCCTCACACTAACACTAATCCTCACCCTATACCTAACCCTAAACCTAACCCTCACCCTAACCCTCAACCTAACCCTTACCCTCACCCTAACCCTAAAACTCACCCTCACCCTAAACCTCACCCTAACCCTTACCCTCACCCTAACCAGCAAACTAATCCTAACCCTAAAACTAAGGCTCACCCTGTCCCTCACCCTAACCATAACCCTAACCCTAAATCTAACCCTCACCCTAACTCTAAACCTCACCCTCACCCTAACCTTCACCCTAACCCTTTCCCTCACACTAAACCGATCCCTAACCCTAACTCTAACCCTAGTTCTCAACAGAACACTCATCCTCACCCTAACCCTCACCCTCACACTAAACATCACACTAACCCTAACCCTCACCATAAGCCTAACCCTAACCCTCACCCTAACCCTAACCCTCACCGTAACCCTAAACCTCACACTAACCCTATTCCAAACCCTCACCCTCACCCTCAATCTCATCCTAACTCTAACTCTAACCCTCATCCTAACACTAAACTTCACCCTCACCCTCACTCTAATCCTAACCTTAAACCCAACCCACAACCTCACCCTAAACCTCACCCTAACCCTAACCCTAACCCTTACCTAAATGAAAACCTCATCCTCACCCTCACCCTCACCCTAATCCTCAACCTCACCCTAGCCCTCACCCTAAAACTAACCCTCACCCTAAGCCTCAGCCTAAACCAAACCCTAACACTCATCCTAATCCTAACTCTAAACCTAATGCTAACCCTAAACCTCACGCTCACCCTAAACTCTAACCTAACCCTTAACTTACCCTAACCCTAACCCTAACCCTCACAAGAAACCCAACCCCCAACCTAACCCTAATCCTTCCCCTCACCCTAGTCCTCACTGTAAACCGAACCGTAACCCTAATCCTCACCCTATCCTTAACCTTAACGCAAAACCTCACCCTAAACCTCACCCAAACCCTAACCCTAATGGTAACCGAAACCCTCACCCTCACCCTAACACTCACCCTAATCCTTACCCTCACCCTAAACCTAAACCTCACCCTCTCCCTAACCCTCACCCTAACACTTACCCACACCCTCAACCTCACACTAACCCTAACCCTAAACCTAAACTTCACCCTAACGCTCCCCCTAACCCTAACCCTCACCCTCACCCTAACCCTCACCCTAAATTTACACTCACCCTAAACCTTACCCTAAGCCTAAACCTAACCTTCACACTAACCCTAACCCTAACCCTCAGCCTAAACCTTATGCTAACCCTAAATCGAAACCTAACCCTCACCCTAAACCTAAACCTAACCCTAAACCTAACCCTAACCCTAACCCTCACACTAAACCTAAATCTAACCCTCAGCCTAACACTCATGTTAACCCTAATCCTAACCCTGACCCTTACCCTCACCCTAACTCTAAACCTAAAACTAACACTCACCCTCACCCTCACCCTCACCCTCACCATAACCTAACATTATTCCTAACCCTCACACTAACCCTAACCTCACCATATAACTCACCCTCACCCTAACCCTGACCCTAACCATAACCCTCACCCTAAACCTCACCCTAACACTAACACTAACCCTAATCCTCATCCTCACAATAAACCTCACCCTAACCCTTCCCCTCACCATAATCTTGACACTAAGCTTAAACCTAATCCTGACCCTAAACCTAACCCTCACCCACACAATAACCCTTACTGTCACCTCACCCTCACCCTCACCCTAACACTCACCCTGATCCTAACCCTAATCCTAATCCTAAACTTAACCCTCACCCTCAAACTCACTCTAACCCTAACCCTAACCCTCAGCCTAACCCTCACCCTCAACCTAACCCTAACCCTCACACTCACCCTAAACCTCACCTTAACCTAACATTACCCCTCTCCCTAACAATCATCCTACTCCTAACCCTAACCCTAACCCTCAACCAAACCCTAACCCTACCCCTCACTCTCACCGTCACACTAACTCTAAACCTAATTCTAACCCACAACCTAACCCTAATCCTCAGCCACACACTAACCCACACCCTCACCCTCACCCTCACTCGAAAACTCATCCTCACCCTAATCCTCACCCTCACCCGAACCATCACCCAAACAATAACCCTCAACTTAAGCCTGACTCTAACCCTAACCCTCACCCTTACCCTCACCCTAACTCTAACCCTAAACTTTTCCCTCACCCTGACCCTCACCCTCAGCCTAACCCTAACCCTAACACTATTCCTAATCCTAACTCTCACCCTCACACTAACCCTAACCCTAAACCTCACCGTCACCCACACACTATCCCTAACCCTAACCCTAATCCTAACACTAACCTTCACCCTCACATTCACCCTATCCCTAAACCTAACCCTAACTCTCATCCTAACCCTAAAGCTAAAACTAAGGCTAACCCTAAACCTCACACTCACCCGATCCCTCACCCTAACCCTTACTGTCACCATAACCCTAACCCTAACCCTCAAACTAAACCTAACCCTCACCCTAAACCTAAGCCTACCCTTCCGCCTAACACTCACCTTAAACCTAACCCTAAACCTAATCCTCACCCTATCTTTAAACTTAACCCAATCCGTCACCCTAACCCTCACGCTCACCCTAACCTTAATGCTAACCCTCACCCTCACCCTAACCCTAACCCTCACCCTAACACTTACCCACACCCTAACCTTCACCCTAAGCCTAACACTAAACCTAAACTTCACCCTAACCTCACCCTAACCCTAACCCTCACACTCACCCTAACCCTCAACCTAAACTTTACCCTCACACTAAACCTTACCCTAACCCTACACCTAACCCTCAGACTAACCCTAACCCTAACCCTCAGCCCAACCCGTACGCTAACCCTAAATCTAACAATAAATCTCACCCTAACCATAAACCTAACCCTAACCCTAACACTCACACTAACCATAACCCTTACCCGCAGTCTAACCCTCATCCTAACCCTAACCCTAACTCTACCCCTAACCCTCACACTCACCCTAAACCTCACACTAAACCTAACACTACCCGTCTCTCTAACACTCACCCTAACCCTTACCGTAACCCTAACCCTCAACCGAACCCTAACCCTACCCCTCACCCTCACCCTCACACTAAACCTAAACCTAATGATAACCCTCACCCTAACCCTAATCTTCACCCACACCCTAACCCGAAACCTTACCTGAACCCACACCCACACCCAAATTCTCATCCTCACCCTAAACCTCACCATCACCTTAAACATCACACTAAATCGAACCCTCCCCCTAACCCTAACCCTAACCCTCACCCTAACTATCACCCTCACCCTAAACCTTACCCTCACCATAACCCTAACAATAACCATAACCATAATCCTCACACTACCCTCAACCCTCACCCTAAACATAATCCTAACCTTCACCGTCACCCTGACCCTCACCTCAGCCTAACCCTAACACTAACGCTATTCCTAATTCTAACTCTCGCCTTCACCCTTACCCTAACATCACCCTAACCCTAACCGTCACCGTAACCCTAACCCTAACCATCGTGCTAAACCTAACCTCAGCTTAATCCTCACCATAACCCTAATCCTCACCCTAACCCTAACACTTACATAACCGAAACACTCAGCCTCACCCTCACCCAAACCCTCACACTCATGCTAGCCCTCACCCTAACCCTAATCCTAATCCTAACCCTCCCCCTCAAACTCCCCTTCCCCCTCAGCCTTATCCTAACCCTAACTCTAATCCTAACCCTAACCCTCAACCCCACCATCACCCTAACCGGAATCCTAACCCTAATGCACAACCGCACCCTCACCCTCACCCTAACCCAAACCCTAACACTAACAATAACCCTAACCCTAAAACTCAACCCATCCCTAATCCTAACACTAAGCCTCACCCTCACCCTCATTCTAACCCTCACCCTCAACCTGATCCTCACCATCACACTAACCCTCACACTAACCCTAACCCTCACCCTAACCCTAACCATAAACCTAACCCTCACCATCACCTTCAACCTAAACCTCACCCTAACCCTTATCCTCACACTTACCCTAATCCTAACCCTCACACTAACCCTAATCCTCACCCTATCCCTAACCCTAACCTGAACCCTCAGCCTAAACCTCACACTAACTCTTACCCTCACCCTAACCCTAACCCTCACCCTCACCCTAAACCTCACCCTAACCCTTAGCCTCACCCTAACCCACAAACAAACCCTAACCCTAAACTTAGGGCTCACCCTAACCATCACCCTCACAATAACCCTAACCCTAAACCTAACACTCAACCTAACCCTAAACCTCACCCTCACTCTAACCCTCACCCCAACACTTACCCTCACACTAATGCAATCCCTAACCCTAAACCTAACCCTAATTCTCAACAGAACACTCAACCTCACCCTAACCCTCACCATCACACTAAACATCACCCTAACCCTAACCCTCACCGTAACCCTAACCCTAACCCTCACCCTAACCCTAACCCTCACCGTAAACCTAACCCTCACACTAAACCTAACCCTAAACCTCACGCTCACCCTCACCCTAACCCTAAGTCTAACCCTCATCCTAACACTAGCCGTCAACCTCACCTTCACCCTAACCCTAACCCCAAACCACATACTCACCCTAACCCTCACCCTAACCCTAACCCTAACCCTTACCTAAAGGAAAACCTCACCTCACCCTCACCCTCACACTAATCTTCACCCTCACTCTAGCCCTCATCCGAAAACTAACCTTAACCCTAAACCTAAGCCTAACCCTCACCCTCACCCTAACCTAACCCTCACCCTCACTCTAACCCTCACCCTAAACTTTACCTTCACCCTAACCCTTACCCTAACCCTAAACCTAACCCTCACACTAACCCTAAACCTAACCCTCATCCTAAAATTTATGCTAACCCTAAATCTAACCCTAACCCTCACCCTTACCCTAACCCTAAACCTAACCCTAACCCTAAGCCTCACACTAACCCTATCCCTAACCCTCAGCTTCACCCTCATCCTAACCCTAACCCTAACCCTAATCCTAAACCTCACCCTAACTCTAAACCTAAACCTAATCTTAACACTCACCCTCACCCTCACCCTAACCTAACACTGTCCCTAACCCTCACCTTAACCCTAAAACTGACCCTATACCTCACCCTCAACCTAACCCTAAACCTAACTCTCACCCTAACCCTCACCCTAACCCTAACACTAACCCTCATCCTCACACTAAACATCACCCTAACCCGTATACTCACCATAACCTTAAACCTAAGCCTAAAACTAATCCTCACTGTAACCCTAACCCTCACCCACACACTAACCCGAAACCTCACGCGAACCCTCACTGTAAAACTCACCCTAAACCTAACACTAATCCTACTCCTAAACCTAACACTCACCCTCAAACTCAACCTAACCCTAACTCTCACCCTAACCCTCATCCTCACCCTAACCCTAACCTTAACCCTAACCATCAACCTAAACCTAACCCTAACCCTAACACTCACACTCACCCTAAACCTCACCAAAACCCTAACATTACCACTCTCCCTAACCATCACCCTAAACCTAAACCTAACCGTAACCCTCAACGTAAACCTAACCCTAACCCTCACACTCACCGTCACACTAACTCTAAACCTAATGCTAAACCACACCCTAAGCCTAATCCTCACCCACACCCTAACCCACCCCCTCTCCTGAACCCTCACCATCACCTTAACCCTCATCCTCACCCTAATCCTAACACTGACCCTATCCATCACCCTAACCCTAACCCTCACCCTCACACTTACCCTCACCCTAACACTTACCCTCACCCTAACCCTAACCCTAACACTAACCCAAAACTTCACCGTAACCCTGACACTCACCCTCAGCCTAACCCTAACCCTAACCCTATTCCTAATCCTAACTGTCACCCTCACACTCACCCTAAACCTAACCCTAACCCTAAAACTCACCCTCACCCTCACCCTCACCCAACCCTCACCCTCATCCAGACCCTAACTATCATCCTAACCCTCACCCTAACCCTAACCCAAACCCTCACCCTAAACCTAACCTCAGCTTAACCCTCACCCTCACCCTAATCCTCACCCTAACCCTAACACCTACCTAACCGAAACCCTCAGCCACAACATCACCCTAAAACTCACCCTCAACCTAGCCCTCACCCTACCCCCAAACCTAACCCTAACCCTCACCCTCAACCTCCACTTCCCATCAACATTACACTAACCCTAACCCTAATGCTAACCCTAACTTCAAACCCACACTCACCCTAACCCTAACACTAACGCTAACCCTCAGCATCACCCTAACCCTAACCCTAAGCCTAACAATTAATCCTAAGCCTAAACCTAACCCAAACCATAACCCTAAAACTCACCCTAACCCTCACCCTAACCCTCACCTAAACACTTAAAATCACCCTAACCCTAACCCTAATCCTAACCCTCACACGAAACCTAACCCTCACCCTAAATCCAACCCTAAACCTAACCCCAATCCTAAACCTAACTCTAACCCTCACCCTCACCCTAACCCTAACTGAAACCCTCACCCTCACCCTCAACCTAATCCTCACCCTCACTGTCATCCTAACGCTCACCCTCACCCTAAACATCACCTTAACCCTAACCCTCACCCTAAACTTAACCCTAAACCTAAGCCTAACCCTAACCCTCACCCTAACCCTCACCCTAAGCCTAACGATAACCCTAACCCTCACCCTCAACCTAACCCTCAACCTAACCCTTATCCTCACACTAAACCTAAACCTAACCCTAATCCTAACCCTCACACTAAACCTCACCCTAACCCTAACCCTACCCCTCAAACTACCCCTCACCCTAACCTAACCCTAACCCTCACCCTTACTTTCTCCCTCACCCTCAGCCTAACTGTAACCCTAACACTTACCCTAACCCTAACCCTCAACCTAATCCTCCACCTATCCCTGACCATAACCATCAACCTGACTCTAACACTAAACCTAACCCTATCTCTCACCCTAACCCTAACCTTAAACCTCACCCTAAACCTAACCCTCAACCTAAACCTAAACCTCACACTGACCCTCACACCAAACCTAACCATAAACTAACCCTCACCCTAACTCTTAAACTAACCCTAACCTTCACCCTAACCATAACCCTCATCCTAAACCTAAGCCTCACCCCACCCTCACCCTAACTGTAACCCTCATCCTAACCTTAAACCTAAACCTAATGCTAATCCTAAACCTCACCTAACCCTAAACCTCACCCTAACCCTTACCATCACACTAACCCTAACCCTAACCCTCACATTAAACCTAAAACTCACCCTAACCCTAACCCTAATCCTCACAATAAACCTAACCCTCATCCTAAACCTAAGCCTGTTCCTCAGCCTAACTCTCACCCTATGCCTAACCCTAACCTTAATCCCCACCCTATCCCTAACCTTAACCCTAACCCTCACCCTAAACCACACGCTCACCCTAACCCTAATGTTAACACTAACCCTCCCCCTCTCCCAAGCCCTCACCCTCACCCTAACCCTCACTCTAACACTTTCCCACACCCTAAACCTCACCCTAACCCTAACCCTAAACCTAAACATCACCCTAACTCTAACCCGCAGCCTAACCCTCATCCTAACCACAACCCTAACCCTAATCCTAACCCTCACTCTCACCCAAACTGTAAACCTAAACCTAAACCTAAAACTCACCTTCACCCTCACCCTAACCTAACACTATCCCTAACCCTCACCCTAACCCTAAACCTCATCCTATACCTCACCCTCACCCTAACACTAACAATAACCCTAAACCTCACCCTAACCCTCACAGTAACCCTAAAACTAACCCTAACCCTCATCCTCACACTAAACTTCACCCTAACCCTTACCCTCTCCATAACATTAACACTAAGCCTAAAACTAATCCTCACCCTAACCATAACCCTCACCCTCACTAACCCTAACCCTCACCATCACCCTCACCCTAACACTCACCCTAACCCTAACCCTAATCCTAATCCTAAACCTAACCTTCACCCTCAAACTCACCCTAAACAAACTCTTACCCTAGCCCTCAACTTCACCCTAACGCTAACCCTAAACCTAACCCTCAACCTAACCCTACCCCTAACCCTAATCCTCACACTCAACCTACACTTCACCCTAACCCTAACATTACCCCTCCCCCTAACCATCACCCTAACCCTAACCCTAAACCTAACCCTCAACCTAACCCTTACCCTACCCTCACCCTCACCGTCCCACTAACCCTAAACCTAATGCTAACCTTCACATTAATTCTAATCCTCACCCACACCCTAACCCGACCCCTCACCCTAACGTCACCCTCAACCGAACCCTCATCTTCATCCTAAACCTCACCCTCACCCTAAACATCACCCAAACCCTAACCGTCACCCTAACCCTGACACTAACCCTAACTTTCACCCTTACACTCACACTAAAACTGACCCTCACCCTAACCCTAACCCTAACACTAAACTTAACCTTCACCCTCACTCTGACCCTCACCCTCAGCCTAACCCTAACCCTAACTCTATTCCTAATCCTAACTCTCACACTCACACTCACCCTAAACCTAACCCTAACACTAAACGTCAACCTCACCCTCACCCTCACCCTAGCCATCACCCTTACCCTAACCCTCACCCTGACCCAAACCATCACCCTAACCCTAACCCTCACCCTAACCCTAACCCAAACCCTCACCCTAAACCTAACTTCAGCTTGACCCTCGCCCTCACCCTAATCCTCACCCTAACCCTAAAACTTACCTAAACCAAAACTTCACCCTCACCTTCACCCTAAAACTCACCCTCAACCTAGCCCTCACCCTAACCCTAAACCTAACCCTAACCCTCAACTTCAAGCTCCCCATCCCCCTAAACATTACGCTAACCCTAACCCTAATCCTAAACCTAACCTTCAATCCCACCCTCACCCTAACACTAACCCTCACGTTAACCCTAACCATCACCCTCACCCTAACGCTAAATCTAACTCTAACAATTACCCTAACCCTAAACCTAACCCAAACCCTAACCCTAAAACTCACCCTAAACCTCTCCCTAACCCTCACCCAAACACTTACCCTCACCCCAACCCTACGCCTCATCCTCACACTAAAACTAACCCTCACCCTAAACCTAACCCTACTCCTCAGCCTAACCCTCACTGTATACCTAACCATAATCCTCACCCTATCCCTAACATTAACCCTAACCCTCCCCTTAACCCTCACCCTGACCCTCACACTAAACCTAACCATAACCCTAACCCTCAACCTAAACCTAACCCGAACCCGAACCCGAACCCTAACCCTCATTCTAAACCTAAGCCTCACCCGCACCCTAACCCTCACCTTCACACTAAACCTAAACCTAACCTTCACTCTAACCCTCACGCTAACCCTAACCATAACCCTAACCCTAACCCTCACCCGAACCCTCACCATAACACTAACCCTCACACTCTCCCTAACCTTCACCCTAACGTTTACCTTCAACCTAACCCAAACCCTAACACTAAACCTAACATTCACACTAACCATAACCCTTACCCTCAGCCTAACACTTATACTAACCCTAAACCTAACAG
Organism: Dipodomys merriami; assembly: GCF_024711535.1. Lineage (NCBI taxonomy): Eukaryota > Metazoa > Chordata > Mammalia > Rodentia > Heteromyidae > Dipodomys > Dipodomys merriami. Next base: position 600,978 of record NW_027206088.1, on the reverse strand, counting down.
TTACCTAAACCCTAACCCTAACCCTATCCCTAAACCTCACACTCAACCGCCCCTTCCCCCTCAGCCTTAACCTAACACTAACCCTAATCCTAACCCTAACCCTCACCATCACCCAAACCTATCCCTAGCCCTCACACTCACCCTCACCCCCACCCGCACCCTAACCCTCACCCTCAACCACTCACCCTCACATTAATCCTCAACCTCACCCGAAACATCACCCTAACCCTAACGCTCACACTAACCCTAATCCTAACCCTCACCCTAACGCTAAACCTCATCTGAACCCTCACCCTAACCCTCACCCTAAGCCTTACCCTCACCCTAACTCTAATCCTAACCCTAACCCTAACCCTCACCCTAACCCTAAACCTATCCCTAACCATCACCCTAACTCTAACCCTCACCCTACCTCACACTATCTTAACCGTCACCCTAACCCTTACTGTCACCCTAAACCTAACCCTAACCCTCACACTAAACCTAACCCTCACCCAAATTCTAATGTTACGCCTCACCCTAACCCTCACCCTCAACCTAACCCTAACCCTAATCCTCACCATATCCTTAACCTTAATCCAAAACTTCACCCTAACTCACCCTCAACCTCACCCTAATGCTAACCCTAACCCTCAGCCTAACCCTAACCCTCACCCTCACACTTACCCTCACCCTAAACCTCACCCTCACCCTAACCCTAACCCTAAACCTCACCCTAACACTAACCTTCACCCTCACCTTCACCCTAACCCTAACCATAACACTAACACTCATCCTAACACTAAGGCTAAACCTAATGCTAAACCTAAACCTCACCCTCACCCTAACCCTCACCCTAACACTTACTGTCACCCTAACCCTAAACCTAACCCTCACAGTAAACCTAACCCTCACCGTAACCCTATCCTCACCTACAGCTTAACCCTCACCCTCACTCTCACTCTCACCCTCAGTCTAACCCTAACCCTAATCCTAACT